>NC_089807.1:28292831-28592831 GCF_029633855.1 Hoplias malabaricus
TTGTTAGTGGGATTCTGTAAGTAAACAGATCTGGTTGGAGTGAGTGCTGAAGTTCAGGAGCCAGAGCATGAGGCAGATGTTGGCATTTACACTTAATAATCTACTGTGGGAATTAAATGGATGCAGTTCAAAACACACATATTGCAATTAACAAGGACCAATTAGCAACTCTAAACTTAGTCCTTACAGGGACACTGAGGGGACGCGAGACCACCTGCAGATAATCAGTTAGTTAAAACAATTTGACACACACACATACACACTTTAACAAACATATATATACATACAAAAAAATATATACATCATCACACACACATACACACACAAATTTATGTATTTACTATACAGACATGAATTTCACATAGTTCCACACACTTATTTTGCAGATATGAGGCAGACTGGCAGCTGTGGGAGATAAGAGCTTGTCCCACTGATGAGAAACAACAGATTAACTCTTCATTTTCAGCTGATTGCTGGATGGGCTCTGCGTTATATAGCGGTTCACTGTATTGCGGGTCAGACAGCAGTGGGACTTTGTGTGTTTATATGTTCTTGTGTATGTGTGAGTGTGATTGAATGTGCTTATTTGAGTGTTTTTGTACATTTCAAAGTGAAAACTCTCTAGAAATTTGTAGGAGAAATTAAAAGGACTTAACAAACAAAGACCCTGACGTACTTATTTAAAACTCTTTGTAAGGTGAATAGAAATAGAATTGAACAGATTTCTCCCCCTCACTTTCTTTCAATGTTTATTGTGTGAGTATATAAAATAGATATGGAAATTAATGTGAAATATTATTTATAATATAATCTATTGGCAGATATACTTTACTGTGCAATTTATATAAACAGGGCTGTGTGTGTTTGTGTCCTTATATCCTTATATCTTAAGGTGAAAGTGTGTCTTAGGGTTGGGTTTAGGCTAGCAGTACTTATTGCTAAAGTAAGCAAAGGTCTCTACAAAACCTTTAAAATGCGTGTGCGTGTTTGTGTGTGTGTGTGTGTGTGTGTGTGTGTGTGTGTGTGTGTGTGTGTGTGTGTGTGTGTGTGTGTGTGTTTGTTTGTGTGGAGGGGGTGCACAGACGACTCCAGCACCTTCCACTAAACAGACACAGGCTCTGTTTTTTTTTTTTTTTTATGAAAGCTGTGGAAGTCTATAAAAATCAGCCTTTGATCTCCTCACCGGCGGTTTACCACTAAAACATTTTTATAATCAGCCTTTATTGTTGGCGCGCTCCTTGAGGGAGACGCGCCCATGTTCATTTTTTAAAAGGCCAAATCAGCCATAATTCAGTTTATAAACTGCGGCAGGGTGGTGGCGGGTGCGTGGATGAATATTCATGAGCCTCGCTCAAGCTGCCACACGCGCTGATTCATTAGGCGTATGTAAATATCACTCACTTTAATTGCCCCTAAACTGACTCAACATAATGTTGTCATTAGCAAATTATTACTTATTTGTGAAACTAATGGTACAGTATGGTACAGCATGCTAAATCACACACACATGGACACACACACACACACACACATATATATATATATATATATATATGATTGTAATTACATGCCTCTACCTGATGGATGATAGCGGGAGGAAGCAGTGGAGATGATAATGAGACACAACCGACAACAATTACAGCACCTCTCTGAGGGGTTTAACTCAGTATACCACCTTAAAACCACACACTTATAACATACATCCCTTCATACGTTCATCCATCCATCTGTCCATTTGTGCATTCCTCCAATCATCCATCCATCTTTTTATCTATCTCTCTAGCCAGCCATCCTGTATCCATTCATCCATGCCTTTTCCATTCACCCAAATGTCCAGTTTTCCATCCATCCTTCATCTGTCCATTCATACATTCCTCCATCCAACCATTGATCCCTCTGGCCATTATTCATGTATCTATTTGTAGATTCCATTTAACAAGTGTACGGTGCATTCAAGTGGATTAAAATCTACTATTTGGCAAAAACTACCACAATCCAATCTTTTCACTATAAACACTTAGGTTTTCCACTGCTGTGTGTGTGGAGTAACTGCTTTCAGTGTTCTTCACCACGGAATATCTCACAGTCCCCAACAGGTCAGTCTTCATTCATTACCAATCCTGGGCTTTAAACTGAGATCTGTGTTTGGACACTCAACACCTCAGGGAGTTGACTTGTCATTTACTCACTCACTTATTCATTCACCTACTCACTCACTCACTCATTGCTCTTTGAGTCATTCATACACTCACTCACTCATTGACTCATTCATGCATGTACAGGTACCGCTCCACAAGGGGCACTATTCAGTGTTTTGTATCAAGAACGGTGTGTTTCCCAAGTCTCAAATGTCTTGAGGAAAATTTAAGAAGCAGACGTCCCCAAAGTGTCTGAATTGTCAAGGAAAGCTAGAACGCTGAGGATTATCGGGCTCTGCTGGAATCCATGGAGTCAGTTCATTCTACACAGAATAAATGAATCAAAGGTGTCATGCAGCTACTTGTGTATAAACTCCTCATCAACATAATCACTGCCTTTCAGGTGAAATTTCCTGAAAAATATAAGAACAATAAAGCAGGATTAATGAGGATGATGACATAGCTTGGCTTTAGTGAACACACCGACAGACTGAAGAACTATGTAATGATGTTTGGGAAACTGAATTATGGGCTAGACTCAGCTAGTTTATTATGTGAATATTATTATATACTATTCATGATTTCCAAAGTTAACTTAGTATTTAACAGAGTTTAAGTAAATAATTCCAGTGCATTTTATTAAATACTAAATAATTTATTAGAAAATGTACTGGAATAAAGCTTTGCATCTAAAACAAATATTAAATAGAGTTTAAAAAAGAAAATACAGGATCAAAAATGCTTTAATTAAAATAAATATAGTGTAGTCTTCATTTAAAAAAAATATTTTTGACTTTATTTCTAGCTTAAATGGCTGTTAAAATGTGCATGTATATAAAAATATTCATACACCACCGTTTAGTAAATACATGAATCAATATCAGGTTATAATATATTTACAATTATATTGTAATGTTAAAAAGAGAATGGAGGAAGAAGTTAAAAGAATAGGAGCAATAATTATATATTTTTAAATAATATCAATATAATAATAAATAATTAGGTTAATATATAATTTCATTTTTAACAATTTTCATCTCTTTTGCTTTCTTAATTTGTTAAATATTTTACTGTTATTTTTTCATTCTTTGAATTTAGTCATTTTTATGTAAAAAAAAAATCCTTGCATTTTCTTGATACTTTCAGTAAGAGTTGAATGATCTAGTTCTGTTTATTTCCCCCCCCCTCTTTGTGAATAGAGTGAACTGCAGGCACCATTTGTAGCTGATTAAAATAGTTTGAAGATCTAATAGATATTCACTGATCCAGCAGCTGATATGATGAAGCTGTTAGTGATGTCATTGGCAGTGTGTCTGTGTGACCAGGCCTGGTTTCTGCAGTTTGTAGAGTATAATGGTGGAAGCTGAGTTCTGGAGTTAATTAAACACTGTCCAGTGTCTGTGTTGGGCTGAAAATGCTGCTGTTTAGTAGTCGCCACATGCAGTGAACGCTGACCTCACCAGATCCCAGAGCCTGTAATTGGTGGCGAATGGAGTGATTCAGTGGGGAATTCAGCAATGCTGGGCCATGTTGCACTTGATGAGGACCATGATGATGTTTCTTTTATTGGCCTTCCCTTAGAAAGCCGTATCTGGTCTCATCTCCCCACCCTTCTAATTATCCCCCACCATCATCTCTCAGCTCTCTCCATCCCTGAACCCGCCCCCAACAACCACCTCCAGCCACCCCCTCCCAACACCCTTCCATCCACAACATGCAAATCTTTTTACAACCAAGCAATTAAGCTGTTTGGAGTTTTTTATGGGGCCAGTTGCGCCGAGCAGAACAACAACCGTGACAAAACAGGGACCCAGAAAAAAGGAAAGAAAGAAAGAAAGAAAGAAAGAAAGAAAGAAAGAAAGAAAGAAAAGTGAAAAGGCTGGGTAGAGTGCATGAGCGAGGGAGGAAGAGAGGGAGGGAGGAAAGCTAATAAACTAATGTGATGGATGAGATTTTTTTCTCCCAAAGGCTTCCACACCATGTAAATTGGCCCAGACAATGCATTATGGATAAGGCGGTTGAGATTATAGCTTGTTAATGTGTCGCCCTCCCCCTACATAGTCCCCCCACCCCGTACATGTCTCTGCCGACCCCTCTGTTTGTGTGCAGGCAGGGACATGGTCACCTCATTGTCAGGGCATGCGGGTCTTTAGGTGCAGATGGGAAGGAGGCTATGGGGTCCTTGGCTGCAATCTGCTACAAAAAAAAGCCAACCCCTACCATCTACAGGAGAAAGTATGTGACAGTGGATCGATTCCTAACACAGACTCTTGACTTCCCTCTACACTGCACTTTTTAAAGTGTTTGTCCTGCCTTCCAAAAAAGCCCCCCTTGTTAGCATTAATAATTTCAGTGTGAGTGTATGGGTGGGGTGAGGAGAGGTGGTACTCTGTGATGGATGGACCCTCTGTCTAGGGTGCATTTCTGCAATGTGTCCAACAGTTCCCAGTAGGCACTCGTACCTCACTAGTGCTTCACTGGTGATGCCTCAATGATTTTTGTGGAAAGAAATAAAAAATTCATAATAAGTGTACTGTTTTCGCAACATGTTTTGTACACCTATACTTTAAACAGCCAGCCAAACTCAATTTTACGAGCCAGGAAGTGAGCTCCCTGCTCCTTTATTGACAATTTTGTGCATGACACGTGAAAGTTTCTGAGTAAAACTGTAACAGAATGAAACAGAAAGGACTCAGCGTTAATATTAACTGAACATGACCGACTACAACACAGCTGGCTAATAAATATTAAAGTTAGCCATCAACAAAATTATTAGTAATAGTTATTGTTATAGTAATAGTTATTATTGAAGATTAACATTGTTGCAACCAGGAAAAAGCACAACTGCTATCAATTTATAAACAATTTAGAAACAAACGTTTTTCGTGAAGGCATATTTAATTATACTTGTATTTTAAACATTAAATGAACTTATAAACATTGCTTTGAAGGGCATATGAAGAGTAAGATACAACACCAGCTTTGCCACATGTACATTTGGGCTTTGTGTGGTTAATCAGGAACTCCTGCCTCATAATGCAGAGCATTTCTCTCAAGTTGTTTCAAAATAAAAGTCACTCATCAGTTCTATATAATCAGTTTTCATGCTACTGACTTGTTTTGCTTTTTTATGCACCTGGATGTGTTATTTTTAAGGTAAGATATGATAAGGTGGTATCGAGTGGATTGTGATATCATGAGTTGCTGTCTAACAATAAGGGAGAATCAAGCAAAAGTGCTTGGTCATTCTAACTCTTGATCCTTGATTCATAACTGAAATGTTGTATTCGTAAGAGTTTATAAATGCAAAGGCAGTATATAGCATACATAATATATTATAATATATGCCATATCAGAAATAATACCAGGAACATATGACAGTAATTTCATTAATCACATCACATTACAGCCAAAAGTTTGTGAACCCCTGCTCATCCAGTTCTATTGAAATTGAGGGCAACCACGCATTGTTTTATTTTTTTCTTTAATTTGCTGTAGCACGACTGTGTTTTCTTTTGGGAAATTTACACTAAATGTTAGAACATTTCTGTGAGTGATTTTATGCTGCCACACGTATTAGTGAGGTCAGGGACAGATGTTGTATGATTAGTACTCCATCACTACAGAGAACAGTTCCTGTTAGGTGTCTTTCTAACTTTCTAACTGATGCTTGCAGCTTAGTGTTAATTTAGTTTAATTTGGTTCAAATTAAGCTGCTTCAGAGCATCCTCTTTTATTTCATGCTTTGCTCTGGAGACTATAGAAACTCTGTGTGCTTAACCACAGTGGGTACACCTTAAAATATCTCAGTGCAGTAAACAAAAGTGCTGTCCACAAACACTTGGACATACAGTGTATATATACCTTGAACATTGTAAGTATTTTAAGAATGCAATGACTGTTGGGACACAAGCTAATGTATCCATTTTTATATTTGTATAATATTTTGGCATAGTTTATATAACTATATATGAACATTAAACCACTTATTCAGAATGAATCTTCCAACAGAAACGTCCAATAGAATCAACTAATAGAGATACAGGGTTATGTCCAGAGAGATGTCCTTAATAATAATAATACGTGATATTTTACAAGAGGCAGAATTTTAATAAAGTGCAGGTTTTATATTTAGTTTACTTATTATTAGTTTTCCACTTAACCATTACTCTCAGTTATTTTCCAACTACTTAAATCTATTCTACAAATTCTATCTATAATTCAGTAACTGCTATTAATTATTATCATGTACAGTTCATAATTCAGTAATTACTCAGTAACTGCTATGAGCTATTTAAAAACTAATTGATTTTTTTTTTCAGTAAGTACCATCCATTTTAGTAACCATTTGAAAAAATTCAGTAACTGCTAACAATTATTTAGTATCTATTTTTAATATCTATTATTCAAAACATGGAATAATATTATTTAGTAAATACATTGTGTTAATCAGTGACTGCCACATTTATTTAGTAAAAACTGTAATTATTCAATAAGTACCTTATATTACTCATTAATTATAATTATCCTTTGAATGGTACCAGTCAGTAAATAATAGTAATGAACTATTTAGTAATTCATAATACATGCTAGCAATAATTGAGGAATTATAATAAACTATTTAGTAAATGCCAAATTGTATTTTTTCAGTAAATACTATCAATTATGCAGTAACTACATTTATTCAGTCACAACCATAAATTACTATACACTTATTCAATAATTTGTGCATGGTATTTAATAATCACTGTAATTAATCTGTGCCTACTATGAATTATTAAGTAACTATGGTACTGTCTAATAAAATCAATTCAGATTTATTCTGTCTAATTTAGTCTACGCTTAATAATGAACCTTAAATATAAAGCAGTTTAAATGACTTAGTTTGAGCAGGGTTGATACATATATGTGCACAGCAGAGACACATGAGGATCACGATTGGAAAAAACGATGATAGAGAAAGTGTTTACTGCCTGTGAGTGTGTGTGTGTGTGTGGCCAGAAAGCTGACAGTAGCGCTCAGGGCAGGGAGCAGTCGGCAGGGGACTGGGCTGTGTCCATATGTCTCCGTATCCCCCCTCCTCCGTCCAGACTCCGGCCGGGGACGAGCAGCCTCCTGTCCACCTAGACCGCAGGCCATCTGTTTAAGGGTGGGCTTTTCTTCCAGTGCTCGGGTGGGGTGTGAAGTGGGATTACGGATGCTTAGAGGAATAGATGGATGGTGCCCCAAAGATTACAGTGGGGTCACACACATTGTTCCGTGGTTAATGGTCGCTGTTAGGATTACGCTCCCAATGGCGACCAATGGATCAGGACTTCAAAGTGTTACAGCACAGCAACAGCTCTATAACTTCATCTAAACAGCGTTGATAATACCTTGTTGTGGGTGGGAAGTCTGGCAGAAAATAAGCTATAATATAAAATGGCTGGGCATAAAATTTGTAGAATTTGGAAAATTACTAACACCCACCTCTATTTAATGGGGTATCAACATGAAATATGAGTAGTTTACTATAACTATCAGTACTGTTGGCTAATGCTGTAGCAGTATTTCCAGAAAGTAGGCCTTTAAAAGTTGGTTTTAAGCTGTCCATTTTTCAGGCTTTTTCTCGCTTGGTGTCATAAACGGTTATTAACTTGATTTTTTAGAGGCAGCCTGCCTCGCCTCACATTTCCAGCTTGAGATGGTGTCGCTTTGACGGAACTGGCGCACCATATGCTAGCGGAGTCAGACACCTTCATCTGCTCGGGCAAACCTCGTTGCTGTGCTGTAATGGCACCGGCGTTTGGCTTTGTTTATCTAATGTGACTGTTAATGTAATTTATGGCATTGTTTCACAGTGCGGACTCAGGCGCCGCATGCTAAAGAGGAGCACATAAGATATGCTAATGCCTCTGTCGGCCAAACTTTGTAGCAGTAAAACAAAACCATTTGCATTTGATAGAGCACATAATAAAGCGGTTATTAGCATTTTAAATGCATCATAAGAAAAGATGGCAGGGAGAAAAGGTGATGTGCACTGTTGGGGAGGTAAATGCATGGCTACTTTGTCATAATCCTGTCCCCCAGCAGCCGAACCTCAGCAGCCCTTCACTGACAACTAACAGCTGATGAACTATGGCGATTCAGAAGTCTCTACGTATACTGTTAACCAACAAGAAACTTTTTATGGTCCCTTGTTACATGACATGTAAGGAAGGAAACAATGTAGAATCTAATAAGCATCTATGATTTATATGAAGTCAAAAAGACTGCATAGAATTTCAGTTTCTCCGAGTATTCATTCATTAATTGTCTGTAACTGTTTATCTAGTTCAGGGTGGGTCCAGAGCCTACCTCACAGCAAATTCACCAGTGTTAAATCAACACCATTAGTGTAAAAATGTAAACTTGTCAACATCATCATTGTTAATTTAACACTAATAGTGTTGCTTTAACACTGGTGAATTTGTTGTGCTGGAATCACTGGGCACAAGGTGGGAACACACCCTGAAGGGAGCACCAGTCCTTCACAGGGCGACACATACACTCACACATTCACTCACACCTATGGGCACTTTTGAGTCACCAATCCACCTACCATCGTGTGTTTTTGGACCTTGGGGTGAAACCGGAGCAACCGGAGGAAACCCACAGGGACACACCAAACTCCTCACAGACAGTCACACGGAGCGGGACTTGAACCCCCTACCTCCAGGTCCCTGGAGCTGTGTGACTGCGACACTACCTGCTGCACCACCATGCTGCCCACAGGCAGATTACATGTAAAATTAAAGAAATTCAGGGAAGCTGTTGGCTTAATAAAAGAACTGAGGGCAAGTGGCCTTGAGCAAGGCACCAAACCACAACCGCGCTTCAGGTGACCAGTTGGCTGATGTCCACACTTTGTGTGCGTGTGTTCAGTGCCCATAAACACTATCATTTGTGTGTGTGTGTGTGTGTGTGTGTGTGTGTGTGTGTGTGTTCACAGTCACTCCCAGTTTTGTTGTACAGCAGTAAAATGCAAAAGAGTTACATGTAACTGTTGAAGAGAGTTAATGTTTAGTCTGTATTGAGCAACATGAAATTCATCCAAAATAATGTTGGCCTGTAAGTTACTGTAAATGCTCCATATAATGCAATTTAAATAAGGTGGTGGTGGGACATAGAGGTTAAACTTGATATTAATGGTTATTTTTATTTCTTCCTCACCCACTGGTATATGGTGATGTCATATAAAATAAAATCTGATATTTTAGATGTGGTGACTATTATTGTATTAAAGTTATTATTTTGTGAATTAAATGAATATTGAAATACATTATATTATGACATGAGAGATGATGTAAAAAGATCTGTTTCGGTTCCAAGTTGACTGTAAATCTTTGGTCTATGTTGGTCCATTGAGCAGCTGAAAGCTCATCTACATGAGAAGTGTGGAGTTGGCCTACATCTGTTGACCAGGCCAGTTAAAAAGAGGAAGCACTGACCGACAGAGGGAGAGATGTTAAGTAGCCATGGAGAGAATGGACAGGATGCTCTACAGATGGCCTTGTTAAACTGCCACTCTAATCTTCTGCTGTTAATGTCCAAATTCACCAAAATATGAAGACTTCCTATGTATATGTATAGTCCATTCATACACAAACCAAATAAAAGATACCAAAGCAAACCAAACTTATAAGGGTGTTTTCTTGGAAGATACACAGCAATTTTAAAATAAATAAATACTTTATTATATTTATTTATTTATTTTTAAATTGAATTTAATTAATTCATCTAAATATTTACACATCTACCAAACAAATATAATACATCAAGACAAAAATTGTCATAAGTCACCACCTGAAAGGCAAAATATTACTGATGTTAACAATACCTTAAACAAATACCTTATGCTAGTAGATTCATTGCATCATTTATTTTCAGTTAAATTCAGTAGAATGCACTGAGAGTACAATAATGAAATATGTGAATTTAGTCCAGTTAATTATGATCAGCATGGCAGTACACATAATCAGTGTAATTTACGCTGGGTTATGTGCATGTACAATATGTAGACACCAGGATTAGACAATTAGCGGAAAGATGCAGGAAATTGAAAGTGGGGGGAGACCGAAAGAACCAGGCACAACTCAAAAAACCCAGTTTGAGTGTGAGTAAATAAATGTTGAAAATTGTACAACAGTAATTTTGCTGAGCTCACGTAACAGTCCTTCAGGAGCAGCAGAAGACTCAAACCTTACTCAGCTGATGAGTTAATTGATAATACAATATGTAAACAGTATATATATATATATATATATATATATATATATATATATGAACTTTAATGTAAACAGACTTTAAATACATTGTGTTTCATGTTATATTCAATTACACTTTAGTTTTTTAAATACATTTGTTCCACTGGCACTACTTGACTGTGTCTTACATAGTCTTTAAGCAAGTCAAACATTTTTGCTGAAGTTGTCACTAAATTAACCTGTGTGTGTTTGTTTGTGTGTGTGTGTGTGTGTGTGTGTGTGTGAGAGAGAGAGAGAGAGAGAGAGAGAGAGAGTGTGTGTGTGGGGGGGGGAGTTGGTAGCTGTGCTTGAGACAGGGGTAAGTGATTGTGTATCATGGCTGTGGCATGCTGTCCGTGCCACTCTCGCTCCATTACTATGGAAATGAGGCTGGCGTGACAGGTGGCCTTACAACCAGCACAATTAACTTCCTCCATTAGCTGATGGGCTGACAAAACCATAGAGCCTCAACCAGCACTGTGTGTGTGTGTGTTTAAGGGAGGCAGAAACACCCTGTTTACAGCGACATATCAGTGGGTGGAGTGGTCTAATCCTTCTCCATATCCCTAAATTACCCACTGGTAATTATCAGTGCAGATAACGGCCCTATTCTCTTCCACATTACTCCTCCGCTCTGACGTGTGTGTAGCGTGCGGCTTTTGATACAGGCCTTAAGGAGGCCCTGCAGCCTCGGAAGAAGCTCAGCTTCCCATCATTTACTTATTCAATCTTTAATGACTCTCTCTTATTGTCAAACTCGACACACACACTGATAAAAACACACTTAGGAGATGCAAATGTTCAGTCTGAATGACAGGCTGGACACCATCGCTCTGAGTGGACCCCAGCTCTTTTGTCATTTTATGGTAACTATTGCATATAAATAAAAGTAACTGTTTTAATTTTATAACAAAATTATTTAAAAAATTACATATTTATATGCAATGTCCATGACAGCTAACAACAAAATCACCACATGCTTTTGGAAACAATATTATTCCCAGGAACAGAACAACTCAACACTTTTGCTTTTGCAGCACAAACTCATAACAAATGCAGTGATGAATAAATCACTATCTTCAAACTGCTTGATTTTTAGGTTATACTTTGTTGAATAAAATAACAGTTGTCATTTTTAATACCACACTATAGATATAAAACCCGTGTTGCTATCATGCTGTTGCTGTTGCTCCATTTTTATTGCATGTTTTCACTTTTTGTTTGCATCATTCTCAAACTCCTGTTAGTCCTTGCTTTCATGAGGAGCAAACCGAGAAGGTCCACATTTTTTTCTTTTTATATAAATTTATCAATATTATAAAACCTTTTCATAAGACCAGTAGCTGTACTATTTGTTAGGATTTTACAAAAAAGCTATCATTTACAGTTTACGAACATTTCTGGATGACTGGACCAACACTACTTGGAATAAGTTTATTTACATTTACCTGTTATCTGTAATCTGCTACTATTTCTTTTATCTGAAACATATGGCATGCTACACAACAAATTCACCAGTGTTAAATCAACCCTATTAGTGTTAAATTAACACTGTTAGTGTAATAATTTACCACTCTCAGTGTTAAGTTAACACTAATAATGTTGCTTTAACACTGGAGAATTTACACTGGGATTAACTGTGACTTCTGAAACACATTTTTTTCAGAATAAATAAGAGGTATAAGACTGCACTACAGAATGCGGCATTTTGTTAGGCTTTTGTGGAAGCAAAGGACACCGAGGCTAGACACATGCACTACAGTGTTTTTAATTACCATACACAATGAACATGAATTCATGAAAACTAAGACCTTATATAAATGACTGCAGTAACTGAAATAACAAGTGAAATAACAAACAGAGTATAATCCAAATGACAATTGTACGAACAAGCAAACCAACAAATAAGCAACCAAAATAATGGACAAACACACACAGGAAGAGACTTGCTTAAGAAACATAAGAAACACAGAACACCTTGAAAGCAATCTGAAACACATGAGATTGCTGTAACACAAGGACACAATAAAACAAAGCACGTGGATGGATAAAAAACCTAAGGAAGCATGTGGAAACAAAACAGAACATAGGAAAACTAATAATAAGAGCAAAACAATGCACAGGGCAGAGTCAGTTACACATTCATTCATTCATTATATGTAACCGCTTATCCAGTTCAGGGTCGCAGGGGTCCAGAGCCTACCTGGAATCACTGGGCGCAAGGCAGAAATACACCCTGGAGGGGGCGCCAGTCCCCCACAGGGCAACACAGACACACACATTCACTCACACCTACGGACACTTTTGAGTCGCCAATCCACCTACCAACGTGTGTTTTTGGACTGTGGGAGGAAACCGGAGTACCCGGAGGAAACCCATGCGGACACGGGGGAGAACACACCAAACTCCTCACAGACAGTCACCCGGAGCGGGAATCGAACCCACAACCTCCAGGCCCCTGGAGCTATGTGACTGTGACACTACTTTTTTTTGGCTAGAATACCTCTTTATTTTAAAAATAATAAATGATATAAAACATACAAAATAGCTTTATGATAAAAGTAACAAGGACATAGCAAATGATGAGTGCCTTTTATATGGAACACTTAATAGCACCCACTTGTGAAGCAGTTCCATAACCTGCACGAGTGACTGAGAAACCTGATTTGGATCATGATACAAGTAAAAGAGGTTTTGTCGAAATATATTGGATTATGACTAGTTACAATTTCATGGTTTTATTAGCTGTTATTTGCAACTACACGTTTAATTGCTCAAATCTAAAACTTCTAAGCTCAGTTCCAACAAATGCTGGTACAGTAATTGAAATGCTAGAAAAGAGAATAGAGAGCAGTGGTTAATAATTTCAGCTTAATTACAGGAACAACTTTGTTTTGTAATAATGCATTTATTCCTAATTTGATGTCTGCAGCACATTCCACATTGGCACAGGAACATATTAACCAAAATGTTATTAGTTTTTTTCCCCCATAGTAACCATTTAGAGACTGCATGCATCAGTTGAAACAGTTGATAGCATTCATTCATTTATTGTCTGTAAGCGCTTATCCAGTTCAGGGTCGTGGTGAGTCCGGAGCCTTCCCGGAATCACTGGACGCAAGGCAGGAAGGGGGGAGAACACACCAAACTCCTCACAGACAGTCACCTGGAGCTGGACTCAAACCCACAACCTCCAGGTCCCTGGAGCTGTGTGACTGTGACGCTACCTGCTGCACCCCCATGCCACCCCAGTTGATAACATATATCTATTTATTTTTTTATTTTTTTACATGTCTACATAACTTTACTGGGATTTCAATGATTTATTTTGCCCTTTGACCTATACACACAGAGAGTTCCTTACATTCTCTGAATCTTTGGATGATGTTTTGCGTGGGAGAGCATGTAATACCTACAATCCCTGCAACCACTCATTGCATTTACTTACTTTGATGAATCATTGGCATATTATTTTTTGTAAAGGGTGGTGAACCACTTTTGTTTAAATACAGGTCAGAATATATTTATAAAATCACTAGTTCTATCTGAATTACCATTATTAATAATAAATATCATGGAATATCAGAACAAACTGTACATCTTGTCTTTGGTGGGGACTTTTCACCAATTTTCACAATGAAATTCGATTCAATAAAAGCATATTCTGATGTGTGAAGTGTTTGTGTGTGTTGATATGCAGATAGACAGAATAAAGCTGCCGTGTGTCTACTGTGTGTGTAATGAGATGGAAACTATCTACCTTGCCTACTACTACTACTACTACTTCTACTACTGCCTCTCCTCTGTCACTGAGGACTTAAGTGAAGATCTTGACTAGTGAGTGTTAATGAGGTGTGTTCTGTCTCCTGGGGAGAGAGAGAGTGGCTGAGTAGTTACACCGTGTGGTAGTGCATGAGTGTGTGAGCTCAAACTCTGACATTTACACTGGACCAATGGTTTTAATAGAGCTTGAATTATATTTGATACATTATATTTGATTTATCTGTGATATTGACTGGAATGTATTAAAGGGGACATATTATATGTGTTTTACACATGTTAACACAGTTCCCATGGGTCTTAATGAAGTGTCTGGGACATGTTTCTTTCAAAAGATCAAACACCACAGCACTGTTCTCCCCGTGTCTAAACATCCCTGTTCAGAACGTCCTGTTTCTGTGCCTGTTCCTTTAAATTAGAATGAGCCATACACAGCTCACATGGTGCAAATCAGACACATCAAGTGAGGAACACAGAAGCCAGTTTTTACCAGTTTTCTCATTCCTCTGCTCTAGTTCTGGCTCTGTTTTCTTTGTCCTGGTCATATCTGTTTTATACAGTTTAACCCCGACTTTGCTCACTGTCTTTGGAGATGGTCAGAGGGATTTGTGGTATAAATCTAATGTGCTGCAAGGAGTGAAATCTGAATGACTTAGCATACCACAAAAAACACTGACTGGAGTGTTTTATTTTGGCAGGAGCAATAGGAGCTTAGGAGCTACAGATCCCCAAATCAATATGCACATGCACAGAAATAAGGGAGTATATATAAATATAAGACTCATGGAAATGGACAAATAAAACTGTGATACATGGCCAAACACCCGCTCATGCAATCTTTCTCCTAAATCATTGTTATTGAAAAATAAATATATGTCTTTCTTTGCTGCAATAACAGCTTCTACTCTTCTGGGGATGCTTCATACCAGATGTGGTGTAGTGAAGATGCTGATGTCAGGGGGTTTGTTCTGAATCACAAAAACCAATCCAGCTTATACAAACAAGGGGGGAAACAGAACTCTATCACTGAAGAGAATGCTATTCCACTGCTCCAGAGCCTAGTCCTAGTGTTAGGAGACATTATATCTCACTAGCCATAGCTCATCATAGTCAATGAGCTTGTTGACTTTAGACTTGTGCAGCTACTACAGAGTGCTTCCAAGGTTCTGTGTTAAATACTGGGTAATGCAGTGATTCTCAAACTGTGGTACATGTAGAACAACTGGTGAAGAAGCTGGATCTGCATTTAAAGCTCACTGATCAAGTCCCTTTCACCGTATGGCCAGGCTCAGCCCTTTTACTAAATTGGTAAGCAGTAAAGGCATTTTCCTCCGCTTTCCTCCCATGGTCCAAAAACACACGTTGGTAGATGAATTTGTGACTCAAAAGTGTCCGTAGGTGTGAGTGTGTGAGTGAAAGTGTATGTGTATGTGTGTGTCACCCTGTGAAGGACCAGTGCCCCCTCCAGGGTGTTTTCCTGCCTAGCACCCAGTGATTCCGGGTAGGCTCCAGACCCACCACGACACTGAACTGGATAGGCAGTGACAGATAATGAAAGAATAAATAAATAAATACATTAATAAATAATTAATACAATAAATAAATACATCTACTGTGTACAAGTTGTGTGTGTATTTCTGTGATACTCTGAAGTTGGGTGGTAATTGGTCTAAAAAGTTTGAGAACCATTAGACTAAGTTGTATGAAGTCTCTCAGACACTGAAGCTGTGGATCAGGAAACTGATAGAACAACATCCAGTTCATTTGGCCTACAGTGGACTACAAAGCAGATCACTAAAATCATTGGTATAAACTTGTAATCTTTATAGGGGTTTTGTGGCTGAATGCAATCAAATCCTCACAGCACACAGTGTTCACAGTGTTCTAATGTCTATTGTAAATCCTACCTTCCTAGAATGGTAAAGGCTGACATGACAATTTAATTTAAGCTATTTGTGAGAGGTTGTCAACAATCAGCCATACAGTGTGCATATGAAATCTGCTGATATCAAATTAGAGTCCATCTACCGGCCTTCTTTTGTCCCACGTTCAATCCTTCCTTTCCTTCAAACACACGTCTGGAGGTCTTACAAAAAGAAGCTTTTCTGGAGGGGAGAGACACGAGGGGGCAAAAGGTGAAGCCCGACCACCAACATTCTCAGTTTGTCCAGGAGTGACCTTTGGGGCAGCCCTCAGCTCAGCTTACTGAAGGGATCAAAACGATGCTTTACATCTCCGTAAAATCCTGGAGGCCTTAGATGATGTTTTTCATTCTGGTTCTTTGGAGGTGGCAGGCAGCTGGAAAGTAGGCGCTGGATATGGAAAGTACATATAAAAATGGGAAATTGGACTAGCAAGAACTACTAGAAGATTTAGAAGATGAGTCCAACAGTGAATGAAAGTCAAAAGCCATTTAGAACGATACCATTTACATCACTGTAACTGCAGTGAGCTAAAATTTACATATTGCTAATTGTAGAACTTATGCATTAACAATAATAATAATATTTACATTTGTGCAGACTTTCAATCATTCATATTTTCTTATGTTCTCATTCATGGAATTCAGGTACATTCAATAATGTGAACTGACATGAAGAATTTTACACAGTAAGATCCCACAAGTTCAACTTAATAGAATTTGTGCGGGCAAATTATTACATTTTTCTTGGAATCCTGAGCAATAGGATCTCAACAAGTCCAAAATTCACAGATGAGTCAATGAACAGTGTGCCATTGGTTTCCCATTGATATTATATACATAATGTAAGTCATGCTAAGTGAAAATAAAGGTAAAAGACACAGTAAACTAGGGCTATGTTTTATGCTAATTTACGAATTACGTGCTATAAGATTCCATTAGATTTCCTCAATGTTTACAATATGGATAACAATAATGTTGAAGGATTTACAGGGACTAAAGGCCATCAAATTGTGTGAACCACCCCCACCCCTGCTCATAAGAATTCCTGAGTGGTTAGCGAGGTCCAGTTGGCAGTGGGTTGTGCTGACCTGCCTGGTTGTTACTGTAATGAGGGGGTCCTACGTTGTTGCTGGGATGGAGGGAGGGCCACACTAATGGGGGACAATCAGAGGTGTGCATTTAAGCAAGCGATTGTAAACTTGCTGTCCTCCTACTGGCTTTAGTGTGATAGCAGAGGGGGCAGGAGGGGGATGGCCAGGGCTCAATGAGAGCAATCTCAAGTAGGTCATAAAGCTGCAGAGGTCTCTGGTGGAGGAGAATGAGCACAATGAGGGAACGCATCATGTACCCTCTCAGTGTACAAGCCTGCATTCTTTTCAGCCTCAGTTGCTCAAATGTGGGAGTTTGAGAGCTTGTTGCTGGTGGGTAGAGAGAACCATTGTGTCTTATCAAGCTGGTGTGGTCAGTCTAGTGAAGTGGCTCAGACAATGGCCCAGCACAATGGTGCTTACGAGGGACTTATAGGCAGACAATTCACAGGCCAGAAAAGGAGGCGTGGATGGAAAACCAGAAGGCCAAAGAGGAGCAAAGACGTACCTCTCCGCTCTAGTGACAACACTCTTAAAAATGTTTTGGACTGGGTAGGTCATGTGATTACATTTTAAATATTCAGTAATTAAAACAGTCAACAACTAAATTGCCTTTTAGGCTCATCATTTGCAAATGAACATAACAATTGATTATGGAATTATATTTCCTATTCAAGAGGAACTGTCTAATCATAATAGAGATAAATGGAAATGCCCCATGATGAGCAGCCAATAAAAATAATGCCTGAAATCAAGGGAATCTAAATATATTTTGTGAGCAGTAACATATAAATAAAAAAATATCAGTCAAAAAAACTGACTGAAAATGTTATTTTTATATTTCTTTGGAAGCTTACTGTCATGACAATGTGCAATTTGTTCAACCAATAGCACATCTGTTTTATTTTGACTTAATTTTGCTCTGTCACAAACAAAGCATAGTCCTTATGTTTACTCCATAGATACTAACTTATTTTTGCTGTTTCAGAGGCATCAAGGAACAGACTCCATTTACAGGAGACGGTAGCTAATTCAGATTATGATATAATGTCAGATTAGCGATATAAATTTGTGGCATTACTACACGTTTGACACAGGCAAATCATCGTTCGCGTTTTTGTGTAAGTTCAGAGGTCATCGTGGAGGCGGTTTAATAAACTGCCAATAATGGCTGCCGAAGTGCTGTATGTGATGCTGGCGGTTTGAGTTACAAAAAAAAAGAGAAAGAAGAAGAAGAAAAAAGTAAATGATTGTGGACCCGTTCCTGTTCGTTACGAAGAAGAAAATATGGAATGTGTATTCTGTAAAAAAGAACTTGAGGTATTGTGTTAACATGTCAAGAGCATTTGCTCAGTTTAATTTTCCACCTGACAACTGCAGCGGCAACCTCCCACTTTCTCTTCTCCATGTTTACATATGTGCGCCAGACAGTGCTCTATTCTCCTATTGGTCATTGCCAAAAAGGAACATGACGTAGGATATGTCAGACTTGGCCAAAAGATCCAAAAATTCCAACAGACTTTTCGTGGGGGTGTCATGGGGCGTCCCAGACGCTACATAACGGTTCTATGATGCACAATTATTCCTTGTTTATATACGCTCGTATTTGGTTCATACGCTGGAAATGTATGGGATACGGCAAAATTGTGTCAAAGTCAGGCTAAATTCGTGTAGTGTAATCACAGCATAACTCTGAAAGTAAACCCAAACAGAAAGTGCTACAAAGCTACATTTTTCCTGTGGGTCAGATTTCCTCCCACTGAAAAAAAGAACCCCCACGTAGGTAGATTGGTTTTGTGATATTATCCATTATATTAAGTGTAAGTGAATGTAATAACCTGTGATGGACAGGTGCCCCGTCCAGGTTGTGTCCCTGCCTTGTGCCCCAGTGATTCTGGGAAGGCTCTGGACACACCATGAAACTGAACAGGATGAAGCAGATTACTGAATGAATTAATGAAAGTATTTTCCTCTAAAGTTTCTTCTTTCTGTAATTGATGTGGATTTGCCTGTGTTATAAAGGCATATATAAAGGCATAAAGCTAACAAACTCTAATTGAACTGACTCTAAAAGAACTCTGATTGGCTTGAGTAATTGTGAGCGGGTAATTAGGTAATAAATGTGATAGGCCAACTTTGGACAAGATCAAGGTGAAACTTTCCTGTCTCTCTCTCTCTCTCTCTCTCTCTCTCTCTCTCTCTCTCCAGCCCTCAGGCCACATATGTACTCAGCCAGCCTTACCTCCCACCTTGCGGCCCAATGACTAATGTGTAATTAATGAAACAACCTCCCTCAGATTGACTTGCACAATAGGGCTGAGCAAGCGCTCCTCGGGACGTGAAAGACTTCGAAAAAGCGTCCAGCCTCTCTCTCCCTCCGCTTACATATAAAATGTAACCCTGTCCTGGCACAAAGGCATCCTCCCCCGGGTCCAGCTCAGCCCCGCCAAGCTTACATATTAATCTCTTCTCCCCCGGCCCAGGCCTCACATAAGCCTTCATTTTCTGGTCATGTGCACCCATTGGGATGAGGGCGAAGCAGACACCGGGCGACATACAAAGCAGAATGGAGGCTACCAGGCTGAAACGGAGCCCTGAAAAGAGTCTAAAAGGAGCTGGACAATAGTGCAACGCTGAAAAGGAGGACAGTTAAAACAAGGCAGGCGATGAAGGCCCAGTGTTATGAAGAAGAAGCTAGAAGCAAAGCAAGCCAAACACAGAGCTCAGGACCTCCGAGCCATCTGTCAGACTTCTTTTAGCAGTGGAACACCTATAGCATTACGATGAAGAGAAACTTGCAACAAAGGTACTGAACTATCGCTACCTCATATTAGAGGTAGTAATCCTAATGTCCCTGGGGTACGTCTCAGGTTACAGGTTGTACTTCTTATATTACTGGGGTGGTACCCTCATGTCACTGGTGTGGTGGCATTCATGATTTTGGGGCAGTACTCACATGTCACTGGGGTGGTACTCCTCAGTGTAGCATTAGTTCCTTATGCTTCTGGGGGAGTTACTTCTCATGTCACTGCGATACTCTTCAAATTACTGGTGAGGTACTCCTCATTCCACAAGGGTAATACCCCTCATGTAACTGGGGTGGTACTCCTCGTGTCACTGGGGTGGTACCCAGCAGTGCCACAAAAAGAATCGAATGAAAATATCAAATAACATGTCCCTCCCCTTGATGTATTTTGAAAGTATTTTTGATGAAAAGAAAATCATTTAGTATTTTTCCCTGGTAATTTACACACATTAAAATATAATTACATACAAATATATGGTACAAATATGTTTCCTATCTAAAGATAATGAAGACATATCACTGGAATACACCATCGTGTTATGAGTTCTCAGTAACAATGTAATATCTTGTTCGAGTTTAGACAGAGTTCCAGAGAAGTCATAGCACGACACTGTAGGTCTGATTTTTTTTTTCACCATGCCAGTTTACTTCTTCTAATACAAGAAATATGCTCTAAACTATATCACACAACTTTTAAGGTCTTCCTGCTTAATTGACAAGTGCCGCCTATTTGATTCCTCACCAGCCGCTTTTAATGGAACGCAGCTAACATTTTCTCTTGTTTTGAAATGCTCAATGGAACCTTTGAAATGCAGAAGACTTACTTTCTACTGGCAGCGTAAGCAGCTGAAATAGCTTCAAAACTCCTCTGTTTAAGACAGAACATAAAGGTGCCAGTCTCACACTGAAATGTAAATTTCTCTTGTTTTGCCTAATTAATGCAAATGTCCTCTTTGAGGAAAACAAGCCTCAAAATATTCATTAGAAACCGCACATTCATCGCAGGGCTCCTTGCGAGCTCTTTAATTAGCAAGCTTTTATTGTTTGATCGCAATGGTAATTAGATATTTCTAATTTGAAGGTTTGTTTACTCATCAGATAATGGAATATAGAATCAAGGAGCTTGAAGTTTTATTGATATGCACTTTCTGTCCGCGTCCCTGTGGCATTGCCACAAAGTAAGAGTAAGTTTTGAAGGAAACTCTCTGCATAGCTCTTGTGAAAAATCTAAAGGCATTAAAAGTTATAAAAGACGAATGCTGATTGCTATCAAAGCCTGAATATTAATCTGAGAAGGAGGATTAAGCAAAAGAGGCGTGATTTTATTTCTTCAAGGTCTGTCTCATTCTCAAAGTAACTGATGTATATAGTGCATTAATAATGAAAAAGAAAAAACAACAACTTTATCTTGAACTTAATGTGAACACCTGAGGAACATGGAATTAAAATGGACAGAGACTTAAGGTCAAAGGAAAAGGTACTGTGCATCCAATTAAATATCCATATATAAACAGAATTAAATATTCAGCATAAATATTTAATAAATGTTGCATATGAAATACAAAGTATCCAATACACTGAAGTAAAATTAAACAAATCTTAATATTTAAAACATAAAATCAAATATACAAATGTATTTTAGAGTCAGCCATTAGGATCCTCTGGTTTACAGTTCTGCTTTATATCAATATCTAAAATCGGGAATTTGCAGAAGAACACACAATGGCACTAAAATGTTTTAAAACTTCACATGGTTCTCAGTGGTGTTGTTCTAAAAACATATTTTATAATAATATATAATAATAATAATTGTTCTAAAACATATTATATAATAATATAAAAAAAGTTTCCATGATATACATGATTAGGAATGGGCATTAAATATATTACAAATACTAGTAATAGAAATACAATTTTACGACTAATTAAAAAAAAATAAAGCATAATTTTTTTTTATCAAAAAACATGTTCTATTTAAAATTGCAATAGCAATTTTTTATTGCAATAAATACAGAAAAATACATTTTAGAATAAAACCTTTCATATTTTGTTGCTGGGTTTTCTCTGTAATTTTCTGCACATGCTTTTTGCACTATTTTCTCTTTTTGGAAAATGAATACCTTGCACTTCATTTTTGACTGGAAACTAGTCAAGTTGGAATTAATTATATTTACTGTTTTTCAGAAGAGCCTTGTTGCTGTAGATGCCTCTTGACGGAAGGGATCTAATGAATCCCCAGAATGTAAACCACAGTAAAGTCTCATTAAAATCACAGATGTAGGTAGGTTTGTGTGCTGTATGTCTCTTGTCAATAGGGCTCTAGCATGATTAAGCAGTGTTGTTAGGAGCGCTCTACCATGAGGGTGCAGTAAATCATCTGTAACCCAGTCCAGTGTAATCCTGCCCTCTGACACGTTACCTTTTGTCAGAGAGCGCGTTACACCTCCCCCATCTGACCAACAAGTGTCCATTAGACCGGACACAACGAGACATGGATGGCAGTGATAATCCAGAAAGGCTGAGCTTTTTTCAAATTTATTTAGTGTTTTTGTCACACTTGTTTTTAAATAGATGTAAACCCTTCCCTGTTTCCCTGTATGCAAATTTATGGAAGTATTAAGCTACATTTCTTTATATTCCATGGAAATGTGTGTAGGAAACTTCATGTAAGAGGCAAACTATTTCCATTCATATTCTACATCTTTTTCATTGGAACTTTTTACATTACAGAGACTTTTAGTGTCTCTCTCGCTCTCTCTGTCTCTGTGAGAAGATTATGAGGTGTAACCCTGGCTGTAAGCGGACCCACCACACAGGCTGGAGGTGAGCGTGTGTTGTGGATGTGCTGGGAGCGTGGGGAAGAGTTGGAGTGTGGAGAGAGGGGATAATGAGAAAGCTCAGGGCTTTACAACAAGACGGCCACATTAGAAGCAACCTGCTGGGACTGGATACCGCTGACTAAGGGGGACGCTCGGAAAAAAAATGGGGACGTTTGGGCCTGCTGCCCCCGGCGACTTCAGGGAAAGCTGTGTGGGCCCAACAGACCGCAGGAGGGTGGGAGTGTGTATGTGTGTGTTTTTGTGTGTGTGTGTGTGTGTGTTTGAAGGGGGTCTTCCTGCTGTTTAGGTTTCCTTCTCTGAGCAGCCATGTGTAGATGACACCCCTTCCAATCTCCAATCCCTAGTAAAGGCCACCTTGCCCACCCTGAGCATCCCAACACACCCTCTCCTCCTCCCTCCCTTCCTCTATCTCTCTCTCTCTCCCTCCCTCTGGCCTTCTCCCCTCTGCTCTCCTCACACACTGAGACATTTTTCCACATTGGTCGGATTAGGAACACTTTCACTTAGATCTATGCGGTCGCCCCCACAGACAAAGAAACACTTGGGGACAGGATTAGTAGGCTTAAAGGGGATTCACATATGTCCAGTTCAAGCAATTGGTATTCAAAGCTTTACACTTTCAAATGCCACCAAGAGAGAGCAAAGGAGTGCAGGGCTTTTCTTTGCATTGCAGCACCTTTATGAGGAACAGTTCCTTTTCTGCTCCTACAATGACACTCTCAATACACATTTTCACATTGCAATTTTTTTTTATTCTTCGAGGGGATTTTATTGAGGTGGAACACCAAGTAGAAGAGCAGGAGATGCAGGGAGTTGTGTGTGTGTGTTTTCACACTGTTGGGTGAACAAATTATTGCTACCTAAAAATCCCCCCAAAAATTATATTTAAACAGGATGTTTTCCTCTTAAAAATGACCTGTTTTTAATATATATATATATATGTTATACTGAAAAGACTGTAAAAATAAGTAAAATAAAACTGCTGCCATATTCAGAGAACAGCATCCTACATTTTATATTTACAACTGTAGATTATTAACAACCTGAATTACAAGTAATTTCTCTTTCAGTGCAGAAAAAAAGCATATTTTACATTAAATCCTTCTACACAATGAAAGCTTCCATCACAAAGTGCAATATCAAAAACATCATTAATTAATCTGTTTCTTCAGTTTAAGCTACTGCTACCTCACCCAAACAGATGTGAAAACTAGCAACTGTTACAGCTGTGTCCTCTCCACAAAAGCTGTTCCTGAATGTGCTACTGGCGTTATCTTCCCCTTCAAAGAGACAGAAACATACAGACAGGCCAAGATGTCTATGAGGTCAGTGATACATGAGATATGTCTAAGAGAAAGGAGAAGGTGAAAGTATTGAAAAAGAAGGCTAGGCAAGCCTAGTGTCATCAGCATTTCGTTTGTCATAAAGGTGTCTAAGGAATCTTAGCAATGAGAAGGTAGGGTCTCTTTGCCTCTATGCCTTTATCTACATGAGGCTTTTATTCTGATGTGTTACAGGAACACGTAGGACAGAGGTAATGGGGGGTGGCATTCAAAAAGTTGTAGTTTTACATTATTTGTGTCTTTAAAATTCTTAAATTATTAATTCTAGATGATTTTAAGACTAAGAACATTTTGTTAATTTAAAGAATCACGATTATTTCATTGTTAATTGTAACAGTTTGCTGTAATATAAACCACAATGATAACACGGATATAAAACTAACATAATACCTTGGATATGTACATTGAAAATGTAACTTGAATTACTAGAATATATAACCTGAATGGGCAAAACCCATGCCATGTGATGTCATATGGTTGCAGTGTAGTCAGTCCTACTGAAAATAGAAAGTATTTCTCTTCAGTAATGTCACTGAAATACTAGTTAAATATTGACCTCACTGTTCCTCATTCAGTAGACAAGAGACAACAAAATGGCAGTCTACTAGTAAAATTATGATGTTTAATAATAAATAATGTATTTTGTTTGGTTATTAAGATAACTCTTTATTGATCCTGAGGGTAATTCTAGCAGTATGCAGTATGTTTGAATGGTAATGGACATGTCTAGACATGCATGCATATTGTGTTGGGCTCAAGGCTTGAGAAGTCAGGCTGTCATTTAATGGTCCACTGGCACAATATTGTAACTTAGTGCTATTTAAACTGGAATGGTTTAATTCTGCTATCAAAAAAGATTTAATCTGAAGTTCATCTCTTTTTTGAGAATGAATTAAATACAGTTCAGCGCTTTTTTCTATTTGTGCACCAGGATAATATCTCAGACTAAACCAAATGACCACATGATTCAGAGTGTGCAAGCAAACACCTGTTTATTTAAACTTACATTAATTAGAATAATTACACTAACAACATGGACCACTGCAACAGCACACCGAACTCTTCACAGAAAGTGGCACGAAGAGGATTGAACCCACAAACTTAGGGATGTGTGACATTGTTGTAAAAAGAGCTCCTCTGGGTTTTTTTTATGTCATTATCAAAGCGTCCAGTATCCGTTTTGCCCCCGACCCGTTTTCCGGAAGATTCCCCAACCCTCCTATGACAGAGTTCCGTGGAGCTCTCCCATGGCTCTGGTATGAGAGTGAACTATCAGCCAATCACAGCCATGTAGGCGGGGACTTTTCGGGATTTATGAAAAAAAGGAAGAAATGCAGAGCTACAGAGGAGAGACAGCACCTGATCCACTGGAATGAATTTAGTGGGTTTTGTTTGTTTTGCCTTAGTTGGAAATGTTTTAATAATTAGATTTTTTAATGAAGAAGAGGCAGATTCTCTCCGGACCTGTGAGCTGTGGTTTATGGCGTTTATAAAGTTATTCGCATTTCATCTGAAAGCACCGTGTTTCAAAACGGTGTTAACTGAAATATCAGAAGTGAAACAAACCCTGTTATAAATGTCTATTAAATGCCTATGTGTAAGACAAGTAATAATTCTAATTAAATAATTAAAACTGCAAGAAAGATTAACTAAACAAAAAGAATTTTTTTATTTACAGCCTCCAAGCTTTCATATCAATATCGGGAATTTTATCCACAAGGTTTGTTTTACTTCTCATATTTATTTATTTAATTATGATTTAGTTATTTTAGGCTGATTAAAAATAAAACTCACACACACAAAAAAACAAGTTAAAAAAAAGAAAAATAAAACCGGATTAAGATACAAAAAATAAAAAAACAATAAAATGTTTTTTTTTAAAAACCCAAACCACTGTTGATTATTCATTATAATTAAAAAATAAACTGCAAAAATGTTCAAACTAGCCGAAATATAAGAACTACTAAATTAACGTGTTCTCAGAAATATGTAAAGTATGTCCATAACGAACACGGGTTCTGTACCTTAATGTGGTTCTCCATAATAAAATTTGAGAACATTTATTTTTATTTATTTTTTATTTTTTGACATTTTGATATTAAGATTTTAAAAATATTCTATGAAACACGGTGACTGTTCAGTGTTCTGCTCGATCTAGAACTGTGTTTGCTGCATTTATACGGCGGAGAGATGCTGAACCGTATGGTTGAGGGCTGTGTGAATGCTGGTGTAATCTGATGAGAATCTGTTGGAAATGTGAGAGGAAAATAAAGCCCCAGTGTGTGTGTGTGTGTCTGTATGTGTGTGTGAGAGGAGTTTGAAGAAGTTGTCTCGGTTTTAGGGCCCCCTCTCACCCCACCCACCCACTCTGCTGGGGGGCATCCCAGTGAATCAGTGAATATGAATCTGAATAGCCGCTCCTGCGGTCAGTGGGCCAGCGCGCGCTATAAATACAGCGCTCTGCCTGTGTAGGAGCACACGGAGTCATGAGCAGCGCAGAGAGAGAGAGAAAGAGGCGTGTGAACGGGGGAGTATATATATAAAGAGAATAGACGAGAAGATAAATAGATAGAGATTTAGCCAGAGAGGAAAAAGAGAAACGGAATCAAGTAAACAGACTTTTAAAGGTAAAGAAAACAAATCTCCAGCCTCCTCCTCCACCCGCTCCAAAAAAGATGAGCTCGGACTCGAGCAGAGCCTCGTCGCCCGATATCGACGCTGCGTACGCGCGCCCCCGCGACTCTCGCGGGCCCCCGGTCTCCTCCACGCAAGGCGCGTGCACGACTACGTCCGACCACCACCACCAGAGCCACCAGCATCATCACCATCACCAGCAGCATCAGCACCAGGCGCGCTCCCCACTCTCCCCGGGCGCGGGCACGTGCGCGAGCGCCAACGCGGCGAAGTACCGCTTAAAGAAGCAGGCGAGCGAGGAGGAGCTCCAGCAGCTGCGGTTGAAGATCAACGGGCGCGAGCGCAAGCGCATGCACGACCTGAACCTGGCCATGGACGGGCTGCGCGAGGTGATGCCGTACGCGCACGGGCCCTCGGTGCGCAAGCTCTCCAAGATCGCCACGCTGCTGCTCGCGCGCAACTACATCCTCATGCTCAGCAGCTCGCTCGACGAAATGAAGCGCCTCGTGGCCGAGCTATACGGCGGCGGAGGGGGCGGCGGGGGCGCGCACGGCCCTTTCCACTGCGCCGCACACGCGCACACGGGCGCGCACCCGCTGCTGGCCGCCGCCGCTGCCAGCGCGCTCCCGCCGCCCACCTCCGCGGCGACGGCGCTTGGGCTGTCGTCCATCCGCGCGATGATGAAGAGCGCACCCCCTCCTCCTCCACCGCCTCCGCCGCCACCGCCGCCTCAGCACGCGCCCGCCGCTCCAGCTCTCCACAGCGCGTTTCAGCACTGGGCGGGGCTCCCGTGCCCGTGCACTATCTGCCAAACACCTCCACCTCCCGCGCCTCCGCACCACCTCTCCATCTCCGCCAGACTCTCGTCAGAGAACAAGGAGGTGCTCAAGTGAACTTCCGAACACGAGACTGAAAACAAAACAAAAAAGCGAACAGCTGCATGACCTGCTTACTTTGTTTGTTTGTTTTTGTTTCGTTTGGAGGATTGCGTCGCAAAGCCAAACGCCCTCCTCCTCTTCATCATCTTCGCAACACGGAGGCCCTCGAGTGAACCATCAGACACGAGAAAGAAAGAACAACACAAGTAAACGCTTGCATGAACAGTTTACTTTGTTTGTTTGTTTTGTTTGGCTTCCTCTCGCCGAACACCTTGTAAACGAGGACAGCGTCACAGCACAGCGAGGTAAAGCCAGCTCTGCTCTCTTCGCTTCTCTGTACAAACACGAGCAACGGTACATTATGTCGGGATCTCGCGAGACTCATTACTGCATGACAGACTGCTCCGCGCCAAAGTTGGACCCCAACTCTGACACGTTTTTACCGATTTTCTAAAGGCCAGAGCAACTCCGAGCAAACACACGCGAAAGAGCAAAGACAGCCAGACCGCCGACCCACAGACCACCAGACCACCACTGACAAGAACCGACACACGAAAGAGAACGGACACAACATTCTAGAATCTTATGTCCTGGTGTGTCCGCTCTGTTGACTCTGGCCTTGCTGCATCTACAGTGAGCGAACTTTGTGTGTGTATATATATAAACAATTTTTTCATATCTCAAAAAGTTAACAAATTGATAACATATAACATATAAAATGCGCCAGAACTTTTGCACAGGCCACATTTTATATTTTATATCATGCATTGAAACGTACAGAAGTGAACCTCAAAATAGCCGACAACACGCGTGGTTATGCGGTGGCCTGTTTACGTTGTTTGTTTGTTTGTTTTGTTTTGTTTTTGTTTGTTACGCTTTCTCTCACCTAACGAGAAATTATTTCACAGTTACAACCAAACAGCATCGCGAGGTCAGATCTGATTGCTACTGTAAATAACGTCAGGGCCCTCGCGATACTTTGTGTACATATATGTAGCACAGCAGATATAGTGCTGGATGAAACCAGAAACCAGAGGTTAACGTTGCACAGCCGCTGGCAGTACTGTTTAGTCAAAATCTAGACTTGTTCAGCGGTCAACCTAGATTCAAATACAGCACTGATTGGTGTAATCCATAAATATCAACACTGTGTTAAACCAGCATTGCTGGTGCTCCACTACATGCGTTAGGCTAATCCAGCATTGAAGGTGTTAATCCAGCTGTAGGTGTTGATCCTGTGCTTTTTGGAGTGTGTACAGCAGGCTGGACGTGCTGATGGTGAAACTGAGAGTTTGTTGTTGTTCTTGTTCTTGTTTGTTGTTTATTGTTGTTGTCGTCGTCGTTGTTGCACCTGCATCATTCCCAAAGGGAGTCCGATGGAGAAAAGCTGTGCATTCCTTGTAACAAGGACTGTCAAGTCTCATGACCTGATAAAGTAAAAGTGTTCCACTATGTATTCAGAGACAAAAAAAAAAAAAATGTGTTATTATAAAAGACTGAAAGGATTTCAGTAAAGTGTGGAAGTGCTGGAGCTCCATGTGGCTATGTTCAGTGTTGAGCATGACTTATGAAGGAAAAGACACTTCTATCCAAGCATGAGTGTTTTATGGAAAAGAAAAGAGAAAAACAAAAGAAAAAAAGAGCAAAACAAAAAGTTTTTTGTTTTGCCAGAGACTTTCGCTGTCTTTATTTTTGTACATTCTTGATTATAAATGAGATATTTATTATTATTGCCCAGTGATTCTGGAGGAAATTTCAATAAAAGAAAAAAAAGCACAAACATGGTTCTGTCCTCATTTGCAGTGAAACTTTCAACTTTCAGACTAGGTTCATAAACTCAGTACATTTCCTGGAGAGTCTCATTTAATTTCAATAAAACATAATTAATAAATATATTCTAATAATGAATATGGGAATACTGTTGCTTTATTATATGCTTAGAATAGACTTAATAATAAAATATATTTAATATAGATTAGAATTAATATTATTGTTCATAATATAGGATTACTATCACTCTTAATAAAATACAGTTAATAATACTGTAATATTAATTATAAAGATAACCAAGCCATAGTGTAATATATGTAGTCACTTATTTTTACTTATTGTGTGCACTATATAATCATACTAATGGGAATGAATACAATTATTTATTGTTGCATTTAGTTTAATTCTTTATTTCTAAGGATTATTTCTATTTTCTTCTTTTCCAGACAGGGCTATTTCCGTTCATTTTCATTGATAAAGTTTCCCAAGTAACTGAATTTTAAGAAGAACCTCAGAGACCATTTTCCTGTGAGCTGATGAAAAATAATCAACGATGAACTCCATTTATCTGCTCTAAATTCACTCTAGGGAGACTCAGCAGAAACAGACCTGTTCAGGAAATATAAAAAGCAGTGTAACATAGAAATGTAGTTATTCACTTAAGTGAAATATCGCAGCTTTAATGAAGTGATAAATTTATAAGAAATGTGGCCCATTTCCCTCAGAATTATCTGACGCTGTAGATCTAACACGTTCGCACAAACAAACAAATTTACTAACAATAAATATATGTGAAGAAAATAACACATTACATTTACTAAATGTATCAAAAATAAAATTACATTCATCATCCATTAAGGCTCTTAAATACAAGAAGGACACTTTCTTGTGGTGTAACTGAAGAACGGAAACGTTAATTTTGAAATAATATGTAATTCCAATACAACTTACAGATTTGTTGATTATTCATTATTTCATTTTGATCAGAATTGGCCTCCAGAGAAAGAGAGAGAGAGAAAGAGAGAGAGAGTAGTATGGAAATGAGCAGATTAAATTATGTTTGTTTTACTTTAGTGTTTAAAGAGCTGCTTTGACAGTGGGAAGAGTTTAAACGCTGTGAGACTGAGCAAACAGACGGATGCTCCTTAAGAGAGAAATAATCAACGTAAATGAATGCAATTAAAACAAGGGAAACAAAGTTGAATTTTTTAATGTATTTATTTATTCATTTATTTAGGCTCTATTATGCGCAATGCCTTAGTAAAACATGTTAAACATTACATGAAAAATATTGTTCATAATTTTAGTATTTTCATAATATCGCTCTCTAAATTTCTAATTATGAGTCCGTCACCACTTTTCTGATAACTTTTCTAGAGCTCCATTCACAACAACGAACACTATTATTAATGTTAATTTAGCGTTATTTTATATTTTAAATATGTTTGTACACTTGTAATTGTATGTACGTATTATTTTTATTATAGCTCAGGACTGTGTATTGTCTTAGCAGTCAATGAAGAATTTGTGAAGCTGAATCTGAGAAGAGTTGTGGAGAAGTGTAAAAGCAGCTGAGGGAGGCGCGCGCTGTGTTTACTTCCAGTTTTTGAGAGGTCGCTCTGCCTGAGTTTCATTTCCCGCTTTACTCGCCGCTCACTTCACCGGCGACTTTAGATTGTCCTTGGAGGATATTGATTACAGTCAGTCTTATTTTATAAAGAGTGTGCGATCACCTAACATGTCTTTGTGTTAATATATTTATTTATATTTCTCATACCCAGTGTTCAACTGTTTTTCTACCAGGAATATTGAGCTTAGCGTTTCAGCGTTTACTACCTCTTTTTTGTTTGTATGTTTTTTGTTTTGTAATACACTCAGTTTTATTCGTATCCAAATTAATGGTTAACACAAATACTAACTAATTTCTTAGTAGTATGTAGTGTAAGCAAAAGTTCCGCTGAGATTTTGAATGTGGAATTGATGCACACTGTTTACCCACAATGCAAAGCGAAACAAGATGTGAAAAGGTGCTCACGTCAGGTAACATTTGAACAAATAGCGGAAAACAATGCAAGTGGAGCTTTCATAAATTGCAGTGAGGTATGTTGGCACAGAAAAGCTTTGCTTGCTGCTTTCACAATCTGAATAGTATTAAACTGCCAAACTCACTTTAATTAAATAATTGTATAGGTTATAATATGTATATTCCAATATCCGCTGTTACTCATTTATAATTCTGACTTAAAAAAGAAGACTCAGAGGGGTAATATAAATAGCCATCCACTGTATCTTTAAGTTGATATATCAGAACAGAGCAGTAAGCATAAACCTACTGATGTGTAAACTCTTGAGTTGAGTGCTAGATATAGGCTATCTATGTCAGCTGTCAGTTATGGTAGTGTTTGGTGCAAGGTATGGCAGTCTGGGATTGCATCCTAAATGATGCCTCTTTGGATATAATGTAAAGTTGACTACTTAGATGTACATGCCACTATTTTATAACCTTTGTATTTCACTAGATTGCAGGGAGTAGGGATCAATTTGAGATGGCACTTCAAGCTCTAGGGTAATTCCCGCACAGCTTCAGTGGAAAAGACAGCTCTGTATAGTGGAGCCCCTTCTTTTTAACAGTTGACAAATGACCACTCCTTGCCAGTGGACACACCTGTTACTGGAAGCACTCTAGGTTTTTACACACACAGAGAAAGGCCTTATTAACCGTCCAGCCACTCAAAGGTCCAGAACAAAGGGTATGGATGCTAACAATACCCCCGGCCTAGCGCTAAAGAGGGTCCTGTCAGGGCCCAACTTGTGCCGGCCATCGCTGGGGGCTGCAATTGAAAATAAATTTCCCTTGAATAAGGGCAGGGGGGCCAGATCGGAGAGCCACAAACCACGGCTAGAACAAAAGCAGTTGTGGGATAAGTTATTGACTCCTCTGACAGGATGAATGCAGTTCATTATGCCCTGCCTCTCACTCCAAGCTCTGTGGCCCTGCTCTGGTCTGAATCGGGCGGCAGGTGCAGGAACCATTTTGCAGCGTTCCCCTGGGGGAATGATGCCTGAGGCCTGTCATCCACTGATTTCATAGACAAATGTTTGCGCCGTACAGCCAAAACAGAAAGCATATTTCCATCATAAGAGCGTTTTGCAACAGCCATTAATGTCGCCGCTCATTTGCATGCTAATTGTGCTGTTGACGTGGTAAACATCCTCGTTTCCTTTCTATTGTAGTCTGTCAGTCAAGTTTTGAACCTCAAACATAAAACTGTGTTATGGAGACAAAATACCAAGACATTGATTTTTATTTAACCATCATTTGTTTCTTTATTCTCAATATATTGGTCAAAAGGTATATATGTTTAGTTGTGGGGCACCTCAAGTGACTGGCTTGTAACTAACTAACTAACTAAATAACCTACTAATTAAATAACAAACTCACACATAGTTAGGACCTGCAACACAAGGGTGTGCTATTTCTCACCTACTAACGCCGTAGGCCACGGCGTAGGGTCCATGCTGACGCGTTGCCTACAATGTACGGTTGACGCAGAAGTATGAATTGGGCTTTATATTTCTGGAGGTTTTTGTGTCAGGGTTCGTATACTTTCGGCTTAACTCATGTTTAAGAACTACTTCAGAGGGGGAGGGGGATGCCATTCAGTGCTTCAGACTAAAGATACTTTGTGTTCTTGTTTTGTAAGGGGAAACCTCATTTACTCAAAGCAGTTGGGAGACACAGGTATCCATAAATTTAATCATGTTACAGATTAATTAATGCAATGTTAGGAGTCTGGCCTAAGAGCTGTTGTGTTTTAATTAATTAATTATTTTATTTCTTTTTTCTACCAAACCCTGCTGTTTGCTCTGCTGTTTGGAGGACAGCATTGTGACCCACTACAGAATGGTGACAGCTGGCAGTACATATTATTTATTAAACAAGGTGTTTTCAGTATGGAAACTGTAATAATACTTAATGCTACTAATATAGTAATAATAATTATTATGGGCTGTGATTTCTACCTAAAATTTCTACCTAAAATACCAATAATTATCTCAGGAATAGATTCTCAGAACTGTCATTATGGTGGTACCCTCAAGGGGTATTCAGTACCTTGAGTTAGGGAACATAACTGTACCATATCATATATTATTGTAGATTTTAAACTTGTGTTGATTTCATATGCCCCATTTCATCTCCAGGACTTATGTCATGTTTTTTGTTTTACACAATTCTGTTATGAACGTTTACAAATATTCACCTCTCCTTCTGGAGGACAGATTGTGATATACCTTTAGGGAACAAAACTGGATTTTAAAACCACTCCTTTAAAGGATAATTTGCATTGTTTGTACCTTTAGGAAAAATAATGTACCTATTCTGTACCTTTTTTTCTGAGTATAAGGTTGCCTTATTTAGCTCTGTAACACAAAGGGACTCGTGATAAGAGTCCCTACAAAATGCTGTACATGTCGTGTTGATTAAGTTACCTAAAAACTGTTTATTGGCAACCTGTGGCTGGATAAAGTGTGTTAAACAAATGAATGTTAGTAAAGATAACTCAAAAACCTTCATCACATTGCACTGATATTTCTTTCAACATTTTGTAAGGGCATGTTTCAGCCAAATCATTATCAGAGCTCTGGGAGTAGGGTCCCTGCTGTGGTTCTGCTCCATGGGAGCAGCACATTTGTTAGCACAGCTTAAATTATGGGACAGTTTCTGGTGCTCATCTGGACAAACATCAGTGCAACTGCAAACCAGACAGCTAAATCAATTACAAGGCAGAATGCTGGAGCAGGACGACTGAAGATCAGGCCCGTTTTTCAGGGCAAGTCAATCCACAACATCCAAGTCAGCGTTTGGTGTCCATTTTACTGGATACGCAAAGGCGAGATAAGGATTGTGAGGCTCCCAGTTCTGCGCTCCCCTAATATCCTCCCACTGTGTCTGACAGATGGCGTTCACTAGTTGGCCATAAATGGCTGTCAGCGAGTGTTTGTCTGTCTGCCAGTAGCGTATGAATAAAGGACTCCCTAGGAGGATGTAACTGCCCCGACATCGCCCGAAAACTAACCGTCCTTGATTGTCAACCACCAGCACGTGAGGCCCTCACGCCACCCAGCCTTCTGCTCCGAGAGGAGTGAGGATCCGGGGGAGCAGGTGTGATCAAGGCCAGTGTATTTAGTTCAGGCGTATGCCAGCACATGTTCCAAAGCTGCCGCGCCTAATGTCGCTCAGGGCCAATGTCCCCTGAAATAAGGATTCATGGCCTGGCCCCTGGCCTGCCATTTTTTTCTTGTTTTTTTCAGAGAAGATAGCAAGCAATGTGTGATATTTGGAAGCCATGTGGATGCTGTCATAAAAGAGGTGTAACCAGGGGCTGCTTTTGTACATTGAGAGGCCCTAAGCGATTTCCTACACCCCACCCACTCCAATTATAATGTTTTATATGCATAGAGAACAAGAATTACTACGTGATTAATATTGATAAAGAAATACCGCAAGGATATCTCAGGACTTAATGCACCTTTGGACAAATAAAATGAATAATAAATTAAACATATTTACTTACATACTTGACGCTCCCCTTGGAAGTGTTGGGGGCCAAAACACTTGAATCCTGGATATAGTGATACGTATGTTTCTGTTTTCACTATTCTATTAAATGTTCAATACTGTACGTGTAAATAATGCAATTATTCTGTGGAGTGCCAGTTTAAACTACACAGATTTGTTTGTCTGATTAATATGAGTCCTCAAATTAGGTTTTATTAATCCAATTTATATGCAAACCTCCCCTTCCCTCACACTTTGCCCCACAAAAAACCTAGTTTTTGTGGGTGAGGTGACAAGGGGGCAAATCAGCAATACCATTTTAAATCATGTGCTACTAAACTGTTACTGAAGTGTTACACTTTTATGTAATTTATTATATCTTTCCTCATAAACTAATTGATGCAAAAAGGTCTTCGGTTTTACAGTATTAAAATAAATTAACAGTAGATGGTTAGCAAACATTAATAGATCAGGGGGAAAAAAATATAACCAAACTTTCAAAGAATGCAAACATTATATAATTTGAGAAGGATTCAAATGTGGCTCCTAAGCATTATACAATGGTCCCGATTAAATTTGAGAGGAGCATTAGGGTTCAACTGCTCCACAACCCAATGTTGGATGAATGTATACACCTTTAATCAACACCAGTCATATTTAATGAGTATTCTCATTTCTCTGCACTCACTGTGTTTGTTTTGCTTGTTGTCTTGGAGATCTACATAAAGACAGGTCCAGTCTATCATTGGAGAGACTCAGAAATTGGGTCTGGGCAGTTCTAAAGAGCCTTCTGTCTATGTAAGGTGCTGCACAAAATCAGAACCACTTATTTGTCTCATGTTTTCAAATGGATCGCAAATAAATTATTGGGTTGTCTTGTTTCACAGTTTGTTGGTTGGTATGAGCTGCAGATAGTCAAATGAATGTGTGAATGCACTGAAACTATTTTTTTTCTTTTATAAAAGACCCACTTTTATATACAGTGTTACTGTAATTTACTGTAAATTCTGGGAGCCCTTGCCCAACAGTTTTTAAAAAGTTCCTGCAAAACATGAACTGTTCCACAATTCCCTGCAATCTCTACTGACATAAAATGCAGGAAAGTAGCATTGTTTCGTAAACATTACTACAAAATCTGCCAGATTTTATTAAAAAACTTTGCAAAATGTTTTTACAAACGTTTTACAAAATGTTGCAGTGTATGAAAATAATTGAAAAAATGACATTGAGGTAAATGAATTCATCTGTGATAGTTTTTAAGAGGTGAGCGGTAGCTACAATATTCATAGAATTAAGTGGATTAAAATGTTTTTAATGTTGTGTAAGAGGTGTAGTCAGTGAATCTGTAATTGTTTTTGGGGGTGGAGCTATACCAACAGTATCTATAGAGTGAAACTGAAGTTGGGCCAGTGTTGCTGAGGTGAACTGGGTTTCAGTCAGTTAGAAGTGCACTGGTACCGTGATGTATACTGACAGTAGCTTAAGCTACTTTTAACACTGTATGTTAGTAATGGGAGTACTTTAAGTACTTTATTTTGACTGAAATCACTAATAAGACGCAAATAGGAACTTTTAACTTAAGTGTAAACCTAAAGCAAACTTAGGAGATCAAACATATCTTGCCTGATTAGTAACATTTGATGAGGAAATATGTGTAATTTTGTTTCACCAAAATGCTCTCAGACAGAGCCCACGCTCTTGTTCCTTTTTGTGGCTGCAAGCAGACAGACGGTTGTGGGATATTCAACACAGAGTGGCAGGCAGGCGATGGCAGTCTGATGTGTAGAGGTTTCAGTCAGTGTGCCAACTGCTCTCCTGGCATAAGGCAGCACCACACTGGCTCTCACGGCAGGAGCTCTGTTTGACAAAGTGAGGCAGACGCAAGAAGTGAGTGATGACTGGCATGAAACAGAGAGGCAGGGCCAGGCCGGCCTGTGTGATCAGGGTCCAGCTAGCTTGTATACTAAGGACCATCTTTCAAGGTGGCTGAACTACATGACATCTGTGTACGTCTATGTTTAGATGATGACTGGACGCTAGTTGGTATCACTGGTAGATGCAAGCATATATTCACCACAACTGATACAGACCCCTTAATCACACACCCAAAGGGGAGCCGCAGATGCTAATTAGTGGCACATAGGGCTAGCCCTGAGCTAGCTTTCTGGCTGGCAACTCTCGTCAGCTGCTGTGGATAGCTGTAGTCAGCGTGCAGACGTTTAAGGAGTTGACAGAATGGACTTCATGTTGTTAAAATATAAAGAAATATAGACATATGACCTACTGAGATAGAGGTAAGTGTTCCAAAGGTAGAAAGGGGAGTCATTGAAGGTTTAAACACAAAGATTTATAGAGCAACTTAAATGTTAATACCTGGGTTAAATCCAGCAAACTCCAGCAAAATAGAAAGCTGGCTTGAGTATAAGTACCAAAGCAGCAGCTCAAAAACCTACTTACGTACTAAGTAAGTTCTAGAATTGCTGTGGAATTTCTTAATATACTCAGCTTAAATCAGGACTGGTTTCCAAGCATGGACTTAAAGCCCAGGGGAACTTATTTTGATATATTTTTTGTCTATAATACTAAACATGAGTGTTATGCCTAAATAATCTCACCAGACCTCTGAGAATTGTGTGGGGGTGGTCTTAATATTCTAATGAATCTGTGATTATCAGCCCTCCGTCACTGGCTAACAAAGTTTTGTTAATGTTCCCATGGCAACACACACCACTTTTGTGGTTGTGACTTCACAGATCTTTAGTGTTAACTGACGTTTTGATTTCTGTAATCGAGTTACCAGCCCATTTACAGATACACAACCTAATGGCGCATGGAGAATCAGGATTTTACAGCCACACATGTAGGAACCTGCTAAGGAGGAGCTCAAAGATAATTCATGCAATGCAAGCCATGGAATGACTGTGAGCTCTGTGAGCCAGCATGAGCAGTGAAACGAGTGCTGGATATACTCAGTGTGAGCCACGGAATGAGCGCTGGGTTTACTTATGGCTGGACTCCTGTGAGGAATGGGTTGACTGCGAGCTCAAGCACGATTGCTCAGACTTAAAGAGACTTACCCAAGCTTTACTCATTTCAGAACCACCCTTCTGACATGAAGTGAAGAGAGCAATGCTGGTGAAATATATTGGGGGCCCTGAGGAGCCAGATTTACTTTTTATTAGAAAAATCTCATATTTAGGTTCACATGGGGTTTAAAAAGCAAGTCTCTAAATAAGAATGATAATCTGGGTCTAGGAAGCTGGCTCTGCATTTCCTAGTAAAAATAAATAAAAATGTTCTTAGAGAATTACTCAAAAAAGAAAATTTGCCGTGACTCATTATTTTATATTTAAAAGGAGAATTATAAACAGATTTTTTTTCTGGACCTAAATAGATATCACTTCAAAAGCTCATCTTGCTTGAGCCTGTTTTGTATGTCTTTTGGCAGTGGATTGGACACAGTAACGTGCCAGAAAATATTAGTCACAGTTAGTAATTTTCGATCATTAACATCCCAAAGCAACTGATGGATAGCTTGCTGAAAATCTAAATGTATACATAAAAAGAAAAGTACTCACAGTTTGCTCAGTATGCTTCCAAAAACTGTTTGCTAAACCTTTCCAATAATAATTCTCAGTTGACAGCACTATGTAGTAAAGATTAGATTTTATCCAAGGTTGGGAATTTAGCATGAAGAGATCTCTCTGCAGAAATTTTCACCAGTGTTGGATTGCAAAGGAGTAGTATTTATAATATATATTTAGGAAATGTGCATGTATCCCATCTAAGTTTGGACGGCACGGTGGCACAGCAAGTAATGTTGCAGTCACACAGCTCCAGGGACCTGGAGAGTGTGGGCTCCGGGTGACTGCCTGTGAGGAGTTTGGTGTGTTCTCCCTGTGTCTGTGTGGGTTTCCTCCGGGTGCTCCAATTTCCTCCCATGGTCCAAAAACATATTGGCATGTGGATTGGCGACTCATAAATGTCCGTAGGTGTGAGTGTGTGTGTCGCCCTGTGAAGGACTGGCGCCAAGGTGTAACCCTGTCTTGCGCCCAGTGATTCCAGATAGGCTCCGGATCCACTGTGACCCTGAACTGGATAAGCAGTTAGACAATGAATGAGTGAACGAATAATCAAAATTTATTTTGAAAAAGCAGTTACAGTCCATTTTTACATTTAAAATTTAAAAGGAATACTGAATTTCTTACTAAAGCTGATAAATCATAGTGAACTAATCAGTCTCCACAGCATTGGACATGTATGTGTGACAAGCTTAGAACTGGTGTTGTACTGCACTTAAAATCAGAACACTAACTATATAATCACATTTTCAAGATTTTGTTATTTTTTATCATCTTTAAGCAGTGGGACAGCATTTAAAAATGGTTTAATTGAAAGGTGGTGCCTGAATATGTTTCAGTCCAATATTCTAATACAACTGGCAATTCATTCACATTTTGAAGACATTATGAGTAGAATTTGTCCTGTTTTTGCTGAGTGTTTCAGACAGTGATCCTGATTGTGGAACTGTGGGAGCAGCATTAACAAAAGGAAACCAAGAGAAGCAAAATATTAATAAAAACTTAATTAAAACGAGTAGCATTTTAAATTCATATATTAACATCACATTTTAAGATTTAAAAAAATCAATAGTGAATCTAGGGTCCAAAGTGTTAACAGAATAATTATATGAAAGAAAAAGGACAGTGTAAAATAAGAACAAATTAAATTAATTAATTAAATTAAGTGGTTTTTTTTTTCTAAATATAACTATATTATAAATGTACATTACATGCATTACGGATTTAGTCTGAAATTATTGTAAATATATTCTAAATGTATTGTAATAATACTGTGAATGTTTTTTTTAAATAAATATTTAATAATTGTATTTATATTGTGATTGTATTGTAAATGTGTTGTAAATGTATTCTGAATGTGTTTGTCATTTACAGCCTGATTTCCTTCCTGTCTTGGACAGTGTATTGTGTATTTAATCATCTCTATATTTGAAGAATTCTGCTCAAATCTGATTATCGCAGTCCACTACAATTTAAAGTTGTTGTAAAAATGTGTGTTTGTTTGTGTGTGTAGAGGGCTCAGGACAGCACAGCTAATTATAGTCTGCGTTGGGCACTGGTGTGAAAACAGAAGTGACAGCAGTGGTGGTCCGGCAGTGTGGTGTAGGCCGAGCCCCCTGCGTCTGGCTGGGCCAGAATCATCATATGGACAAATCACAACTGATCTGGGGCTGTAATGGTTGCCAGATGTTAACGCTTTGTACTCAACTGCTCTCCTGAGAGCTCACCTAATCGGTAAAGAGACATTACTGCGGGGATGTGTGTGTGTGTGTGTATATGTGTGTGTGTGTGTGTGTGCGCGCGCACAATTGTGTGTGATCCATCTATTTCCTGACAACCTTCATGAACAAGCATGAAGTCAGGACCCATAGTAAACAATGAGACTGAAACAAAGACAAAATATATGGACTATGTACTGTCAGCTTCCACCATCTGTGACTACGGGAGCTTGGAAAATAAAGCTGTTCATTCCCTCATACACCACCATTAATCCATTTGTTTTTGGTTTTGTGTTACCTTCCAGTGCCTTCTCTGTGTCTTAATGAAGCCATGTGTATTCAACCAATGGTGAATTATCTGTACTACGAAGGATATGAAGATCCATCCAGGACTAACTCTCTTCATCCCTCAGCTTTGATCCAGTTCCCGCTATGGCAGCCCTATGAGCTGTGTTCAGAGGGCAGTGGAGGGTGTAATGGTATGGGTGGAATAACAGGCCGCTGCTATGGGAAATGCAGCAGATGTTACGTTAGTGGTGCTGGATGCTGAAATGGAATGGAACAGCTGGTCACCATGACAGACCCAATCAGGGAACAGAATGGCTGCCGTTCCAGAGCAGGAGGAAAACGGCCTGGATTTGTTTTGTTATTGTAATCTTTTTCATGTTTCATTTGTGCCAACTCTGGCAACATTATACTCACACATGCACCATATTCCTTAAAGTTCATAGACACCCGCTCACCCAGTGAAATCAAGGATTTTAAAAATGGGGTTTGTCCCAATTTATTGTAAATACAATTTCTTTTCCTATTGGAGCATTACCAAGAGGATTTAGCTATATGTAAAAAATAGTGAAGTCACGTACTGATGTTGGACAATTAGGTTTAGACCACAAAAATTTACTCCATTTTATCTCAGAGGTACTGGATAGAGCTTCCTTATTCCAGAGAACACAGTTGCACCTCTCAGTCAGGGATCTTTAAACTCAAGCTGACATTTTGCATTGGACATGGTGACTTCAGCTTCTGTGTGACTGCTCCAGAGGATTATATTTTACTGGCAGTACTGTTGTGTAGTGACAGTGATAAAACTGTATCTTATAATTATATATAAACATTGTACACACAATTGTGTATATTACCAACAGGTGTATCTTAAAGGAGCATTAGGTAGTATTTTTACCTTTTACCTTTTATAATTACAGCTACAAAATCATTGTGATGCTCCACTGACCTGTAATCAGAATAGAGCCTCTGTTGTTGCTACTGCAGGCTCAGCACTGCATAAACTGCACTATGTATCTTTTGGAGAAGGGTAGGACCCCCCCTATTCTCTTTATTTCAGGACAGTGTTGTAAAAGTGAATTATACCCTGCAAATGTACATGGAGCCTAGGAGCAAAACGACTTAATCTTACCTGGAGTTAATTTAAAGGATTGGAAATCACGTTTGGTCACAGTGCTTATACTATTAAATAATATACACATGACTAACATCATTCATACCATTATTGTTTCTTATAAACAATGGGCAATTCTGTCCATCTACCTTGAGGATAGTCACACTTATAATATCTGGTCAATTGGGCTCCCATGGTCAGAAAGTGAACCATGAAGAATGAGATCATAAATTGAGCATGACAGCAGATGGGCTCCATGCTCTAATTGTACACCTGTACACCCACAATCCACTGTATTAGAGACACTTACCTGATACTTCCACTCATTTGCCACCTCTGTTGTAGTTCCAATATAAACAGTACTGTGCAGAGGCCACCCTTCATTTATTTAATTTGCAAGTTATTCATTTTTTAATTGTGAGGTGAAACTGATAATCCCCTTGCATCAGGAAACTAGAGGTTTCCATAACTGGAAAAGTATTTAAAAGATTTAACAGAAAATGGGCCTTGCAGGACCTGGTAGAACAAAATGGTCTCCATCATAAAAAGCTCTGAGACACAGGAGAACTTTACTCTTGCTTCAGATCTGAAAAAAAAAAAAAACTAACTAAATAAAAAAATGCAACAACATCTGTGAGAAAGGATGTGAAGCTGTCAGGAAGTTGTTGCTGAGAAAAGTCCCCAGGCATACCAAGAGGTGTGGCTTTGTGTCTTTAATCAGAATACTATATTCTAACACAACACATCTGGGCTATTGGTGTTGTTATTATGGTGAAAACGCACATTTACTAAAAGAGAATTCCTATAAACTAGACAGAATTCCTAAACTGTGCATGGTGAATATCTGGCAACCCCAAAAAAGCAGCCCTGAAAGGCTGAAAAAAACAGATTAAAATTTGCCTAACCCTAACTGTAAACCTGAACTTAACCTGAAGGTTTAACTGCAGCATCCAGAAAGTTAAAAAAGCAGTATTTTGTGTGTTTATTCTTAGCTCTTCAATGAGTAAATAACAGAGGCTTTGAGTGAATGCAGTAAAACAGCACCACGAGTGAATGGGGGCACACTTAGTGAACATAAATTAACTGCAGATTAGGATGAAGCAAAAAGTGTCCAAATGACAGTGTAGTAGTTGGTGTGGTCTTTTAGTAGTTCATTTATGTTTTACACATGAAATCATGCTGTCAATACAAACAGGCAAATGTTTATCTGTTTCTGTGTTAACTGGTTAACCTTGTGTACAGTTCCAACCCTGTACTATTTACTCTCAGCTATTCCACCTCAAACTACAAGACAAGGATATTTACATATACTTTATGCATAAGGCAATAATATTTAATTATACTTTTCTTAATTGTATCTGGATCAAAACATTGAGTATACGTATACTCAAAATACACCTAGACTTTGCTGTGTACTTGTCTGTATAAGCCCAGTATAATTATGTATAATTAAGTATATCACTTATAAATACATCCAAATTGAATTGAAAATATACTCACATATTTCTGATTTAAATAAAAATAAAAAAGTATTTAACAATTTTTTTTATTTATTTAATAACAGCACATTTGAATAAATGTATTTTTTATAAGGGTATAAAGTGCTCTTCAAATCCAACAAATGTGGCAGAGATACCCACACACAGTTCTCAGCCTGAGGTCTTTCTCACTTCAGACACAAACACACACACACACACACACACACACACACACACACACACACTTCCACTGTGGGGAGAGGAAATGCAACAAAGTGTCGGCTGTCTCTCTCGTCACTCAAAGCCCCCTCGTCCGTTCTGAGCCGCCACCTCTGGCAGAAGGAGACGCCCCCATCTGTCCGAGGAGGGTCGGCCACAGTCTGATTATCCTATTAGCTGACCGTTACCTAAAGACCCCTGACTGCTGGAGCCTAATGTCACTGCGGAGTGCATGAGAATGTAGACTGTAGCCCTGTGGAGCTGAGGCACGGTCAGAGAACTGCCCATGTGTCACAACAAAAAGAGCCAACATGGCACACTTCTGCAGCCAGTTCCTCTACAGCTCACAGTGCTGTGCTGCCATTTGGACACACATCTGTCACACGGCACGCTGCAGCAGGCAGCCATGCTGTGGCAGCATCATGTCAGTTCGAGGCATGTGACACTGTGTATTAATAAAATGTCACCAGCTTGTCGATAGTGATTGAAGATACGCCATTAGAGAAAAAAGAAAGAAAAAAAACAGGCTGAAATGATACTTGCTAAACATGTACTGTTTACATCTTTGGAGACTAACTATCTTAGATGTCATTATAAAACATACAAAGCCCATACACAAAATAACCCTTAGGATTTTTTGTAAAATGCAATACTTTTTTTTTTATTTCTCTTGAAGTTTATTTAGTCCACAAATGGACCAAGTACATATTTTTAGTGTTTTCACTGGCCAAATGTGTAGTATTTTGTAAAAATAAATAAATTTATAATTTGATGCCTGCAACACAGTACAAAAAAGTTGGGCCATAAGCATTTTCACTACTGTGGTTTCACCTTTCTTTTTAAATAAATGTTTAAATATTTTGTAGATTCACAGTTTTGCAAATGGGATTTTAGCTTGTTCTTGCTTGGTACAAGACTCCTACTGCTCAACTGGTCACAACTGTCTGATTCTCCTCTTGATGATAAATATAACACAGTAAAACACACCCACTGTTTCCCAGATAGCAATTCAAATTTGGCCCAGACATGGCCCACTACTGTAGTTCTCTTATATTCTCTTGTATGTCTGCATTTATTCGGGCTTCCTCTGGCCTCCTCAACTCAGCCACAAGTCCACCTTATTTTTGCTAGTAATCAGGTGTGTTGTGGATAAAATCTGGGCCAAGTGTTGGTATGGCCAACACAACACATTCTGTAACTCAAGTCAAGCCTGGCCCATGACAGTTGGCCAACATACGTGCCACACAACAATTGCCAGCGCGGTAACTGAGCCTTAAGTGCAGATCAGGCCTAAATGTGTCTGCTATCTGGGGTGTATATGAAGCCAAGCGAAGACAAGCTTTGTGTAACGACATTGTTGTGCACTGTTTTACTGAAATAACCATGGCCTTCCCAGGGAGAATAGGTCACCTTGTTGGCAGTATATGTCTCTAAATTCCCAATACACACCTCCAAACCAATGGCACTTTCATACATATGCAAGTCACCTACATTGTAGTCACTAATGAAGCCCCCATACCATGACAGAGGTTAGACTTTTTGCTTTTCAGTAATAGTCAGGTCAGGTCCTTTCATCTTTGGTAGAATAAACCTGAAAACAAGTGGACTCATCCCGTGAAACATGGACTCCGAACATAGCACAAATGTATTGCAAATTTATAATAATATATATTGTTATATTTCTTGATTCAGTAGTGGACTATGTTAAGTGACAATGATTTTCTGAATCAGTCCTGAGACCATGTGGTGTGACAGTTTCTCGTGCCGTGCCAGATGAGGTCTCAAAGGTCATGCTTATTCAACAGTGGTGTCTAGTCTTACTTTAAACTGACTTCTAATTTCTGAATTTCTGGATTTTCTTTTCCCAATATTTTGTATGGGGAACAAATTTGGTGAAAAAGTGGTGAGTCATGACAAATATTTGTTTGTAAAGACTGAGACTTTGGGGGCTGCTGTTTAATTACATATATATTACACTACTTATCGTGGATTATTTCAAAATAGTGTAACTCTTCACTCTTATTTTTCTTCCAGCTTTTAGGAAGTGTGTTGCAGACCTTACATTCTAAATGTGTTTATATTTAAAACATACAATAATAATTGTCAGTTAATATACAGGAACTAATTTTGTATTTTGTCGATTAAATAAAGGTTCAAGAGAATAAACAAATCACAGATTCCTGTCTTTATTACATTGTACACAAACTGTAATATTCTCTACAGAAAAATGCTGTTCAGGTTTTGCTCAGATTTAGTTTACACATTTTCAGGCTTGTTAGGTGGAATTCTAACATTTTTAAAACATTTTTATTTAAAAATTTGGTGGAAATAAAACATATAACCACTTTACATTTCCGAGATTAGTCAGATCTGTCAGTCAGAGCAGGTCTTCCTCTCCATCTGTCTTTACTCTCAGGGTGAAAAGAAAGTGATTTCCCCCCATTAGCAACTCATTAGAAGTGAAGTTTTGGGCCACTTTCTATATTTATTCCATTAGACATCATTTAAATACCTGTGCTATCCTTTGTCCCCGAGGACGGCCCTGTGCTCTACCAGGCCTCTGTTATGCAGCAGCTGGAGAAGGTTGATTAGGGGTCATCCATCACCCTCTGTCAGAGAGGAAGGACAGGAGTCCTGTAGAGTCTCCACCCTTTCCCTCCCACTGGTTGAGCTCAATCAGAGGGTGGGGCAGTTGGGAACAATGCCACACCCATTTTACTCACAGTGTTTGCCAAATTGCTTCTGTTGCCTGGGGCTTATTTCACATGTACACAGGTATATTTATTATTTTTATTAATATTATGTTTTTCTTATTTGATTATCTATATCATCCTGTCCAATAAGCATGGTTTTAAATATAAAATCTAAAAATCTACTTTTAATTGCTGTCACAACCATGCCAAACCAGTAGGCGGCAATATCATATTAAACATAAATCCATGTTATCATTTTTTAACAAGATGGCTGCTTTTGTCATACACATAATCACCTCATGTAAACAAGGTCCAATGGCCCACAGTCTGATATCAGACAAAAATTTAACAGCACTCACTCTACAAGCCTAATACCCAGTTTTTCCTGTGAACATGACACCACTGAAAATTGAATTTCTAAATATCTTCACCCTGAATGGAGCTTTGGGCGCAGCATGTAGTGTCGCAGTCACACAGCTCCAGGGACCTGGAGGTTGTGGGTTCAAGTCCCGCTCCAGATGACTCTCTGTGAGACGTTTGGTGTGTTCTCCCTGTGTCCGCGTGGGTTTCCTGCAGTTTCCTCCCATGGTCCAAAAATACACATTCCCACCTTGCGCCCAGTGATTCTGAGTAGGCTTCTGATCCAGCACAAACCTTAACTGGATAAGCAGTTAAAGATAATGAATGAATGAATGAATGGAGTTTTTCTAATGGTACATATTCAGGGAGCACTTGTAAAATTAAAAAAATTATAAGTAAAAAAAAAAAACATGTACCTGTATGCAAGGCATTGATGTTCTTAACCTGTTAATGTCCGTCAAAAAGACTTGCTCTTATGTTATCAGGTCACATGCCTTGAGAGTTTATTGTGAGAGAATGTCACCAAAACCTCACATAAATGTCCCAAAATCCAGTGTAAAGCTTTTCCAGAAAAATTAGAGGTTGTTATTGTTGTAAAAGAGTGAGAAACTACATGCATACCTTTAATTTTAGAAGAAGTGAAGTATTGGAAGAACAGGTGTCCACAAACCATATTTGTTCTATGGTGTATGTGTCTGTGTAAGAATATTCGTACAGATATTCAGAACACAAAGAATAAAAAACTCACTGTTGCACCCAAGCTGTAAATTACTGTAAAATATTGCCAACATCCAAAACACATTAGCATGGATAATTTCCTTGGACGAGTGTGTTTCGGTTTGTTGTGTTCCAGCCCACGCTGGTGACATTATGAATACTGTCCATGCTTACCATCTGTGCATTGTCTTGTGAGTGGTAGGTAATGACTAACAAGGGGCAAACACTCTATTTAGTGCATTACTAGACAAACTACTGCGCTGAGCTCCCAGCTGGTAAAAATTCCTCTTCTGTGTACTATTTCCCCAAAGGCGGGCCTAGAGACACAGTAAATACTTTCATATGGAAACACAGCAGCTGGAGACCATATTAACACACATCTGCTTTAACTACATAAACGGTTCTGCATTCAGCAATGAAACACTGAAGCTAAACAGCATTCTCTCTTTATTAATGCTTAAAGTTTTCATGGAATGCAGTCCATTTTAATGAAGAATCAGTAAGCATCAATATATTTCTTAATATATATGCTCACAAAGGTGGCACAGTGGCACAACAGGTAGTGTGGCTGTCACACAGTTCCAGGGTCCTGAGGATATCCCCATAGGAGGATCTTCCCGTGTCTGCGTGCGTTTCATTCAGGTTCTCCAGTCTCCTCCCATGGTCCAAAAACACGTTCCTAGGTGGATTTGGCTAGTCTAAAGTGTCCATAGGTGTATGTGTGTGTGTATGTGTGTGTCGCCCTGCAAAGGACTGCCGCCCCTTCCAGGGTGTGTTCCTGCTTTGTGCCAAGTGATTTCAGAAAGGCTCTGGACCCACTGGAATCCTGAATTGGATAAGCAGATACAGAATGTAAATGATCAGTCTTATCATGATATCATGATATTGGTATTTATATTGGACACATGGTATTTTCACAATAACGATTAGATGAAACAATGAAAAATACTCCTATTAATTTCAAGAACACACAATTGCAACAAAAAATAAATGTTATATTATTATTAATTATATTAAATATATGTATTATAGGGCGGCACGGTGGCGCAGCAGGGAGTGTCGCAGTCACACAGCTCCAGGGGCCTGGAGTTTGTGGGTTCGATTCCCGCTCCGGGTGACTGTCTGTGAGGAGTTGATGTGTTCTCCCCATGTCCGCGTGGGTTTCCTCCGGGTGCTCCGGTTTCCTCCCACGGTCCAGAAACACACGTTAGTAGGTGGATTGGTGACTCCAAAGTGTCTGTAGGTGTGAATGTGTGTGTGTGTGTCTGTGTTGCCCTGTGAAGGACTGGCGCCCCCTCCCGGGTGTATTCCCCACCTTGCGCCCAATGATTCCAGGTAGGCTCTGGACCAACCACGACCCTGAATTGGATAAGCGTTTACAGATAATGAATGAATATATATATATATATATATATATATATATATTAAAAGTATTCAATGGTTTTATTTATTAAACCACTTTCAAGAGCCACTTCGCTGTGCCTAAACGAATCATGTAAATAACGTATTCCATATTATGGCTAAATGCATGATGTCGTTAGGTGAACATTTTAGAATATCACAATATTGACTTTTTAAAATCGTTTTAAAAATGATAACAATATTATTACAAATGGTACGATATGGCACAGCCCTTGATCAGTGATCAGATTTTGAACAGTCAGTTCAAATGAATGACATTTTTTCCTGTCCATAACATTTTATTGTTATATTTTAAATCATGTACTATACTGTCTATTTTTAGCAAACACCACAGTATCAAAACTGCAGTTACAGACAATGAATGAATGAATAAATATGCTCACCATTAGCTGTATTAAACAGCCTTGGACATTTTGTTTCACCTCCGGTGGTAAAAGTGAAACGTGAAAGGTAAAAAAACTATTACAAACTGTTGCTCATTTTATGCCATGAGCAATTAGAAGTGTGGTGGTAATATTTGTGGTGTTAGTGTATCAGACCCACACTTGTTGCATTTTTTACACTAAACAAGCAAGAGTGCAGGCAAGAGTATATCTGTGCCCAGAAACTGGTTCTTAATAAAGGGCAACGGCATTTTAATAAAGGACAAAGGCTGATCTGTGTTGGAAGCAGGGATAACACTAATACATACCCCAATGGCCCAGAATTGGGAAACACTGTGGTAGATGCACAAGTTAGCCTAGAACTGATCCACTGGAGTCTATAAGCCTTTACCAGCATGTTGCCACAGTATATTATGTGCCTTTTATGAAAGCTGTTAGTGAGTGTAAACAATATGTAAATATCCACATCAAGCTAGTTCTCATATTGGTTAGAACTTTAGCAGTTGGACTAAAGGCATTAATTACTAATATAATTAGGAAGTCATGGTGGAATAAACCAACCATACATTGATTTATAATGGATGAGACAAATTTCATGAAAAAAGCACCAATCTAGACAATGAAATTAGGCCCTGCAACCCATTTCTGTTAAACACATGCTACACTTATCTCTGCTGCTGTTCCAGGCCAGGAACTTGTAACACAATTACACATGCTAACTATAAATGTATTACAAAGAAAGAAAGAAAGAAAGAAAGAAAGAAAGAAAGAAAAGAATTAGTTTGGCAGACATTGTCAACAAATTAACACACCACATGTTGATGCTTCTTTTTAGCACTGTTAGCTATAAATCACATAATGACAAGATATGAATAAAAAGTAGCCATAGCTGTTTGACTAAAATTGCTCACTGCCAAGCATTGGCTAGAGGAGTATAAGTCTTACTGGTACTGGAACTGTGTTCTCTAGAGTGATGGAGCACTAACAAATTCCTCTGTAACAGATTGGAGTGATGTTTGTTATCCATAACTATTATCCTGACTTCCGAAACATGGCCTCAAAAACATGTTTATCATCATAGAAACTGCTATTGCTCATGTAATTTCAGGAGAATAATCTATAGGTTTATACAGTATCATATGCCACAAACTCATACTATTTAAGTTCAGTTAAATCTATCTATTCACATATTTTTGCTTAAAACCACAAACAGATACATAAAAACTGTACAGTTTCACAAATTCAACAAGAATCACTTTCAGGTTCCTCTTTCTCTACTGATGTTATAGACGGTTTTACATATTATCACTACTTTATATTAACCCTAGGGCAGCACAGAGGCATAGCAGGTAGTGTCGGTCACACAGCTCCAGGGACCTGGAGGTTGTGGGTTCTATTCCCGCTCCGGGTGACTGTCTGTGAGGAGTTGGTGTGTTCTCCTCCGGGTGCTCCGGTTTCTCTTTCATGGCTGTTGCTGGGTTCTCTTGCCTGGCTTTTGGACACAACTATGCCCCTGCTTTACCATTAACCTACTAAACCCTTTATTTTTTTCGCCTTTACTGGTTTTCCATTCATCTGTCTCTCTCATGCACCGAGATGCCCTGTTCCTGCTGCTCTCCGGGTGTTGCCCGGATTAAGCCCTTGCCCCTATGCATCCTGTACAAGACCTTTGCCTTGTCGCATGTACAGCATCATGGATGGCCATGCAAAGATGCTGTTTTAACCCAAATCAATTCTGCATCTGCTTTTACTCTGCCAAAAATCTCTGACCGCCTCCTCCTTCTTCGTACTCATATACCACTAATATTTTACCTTTACATTACTGTAACACATTCATCTCTATCAGTTCACTTTTACTTCTGATTTGTTTTCTGTTGTGCACTCTGGTGTTGACCCTTGTGTTCCTTGTGCACTCAGCACATTATATCCTCACCACAAGTCTTCTATTGAATAAAATCATAAAGGACTTAAAGATCTCAGGATAACTCTCAAGTCAGAGAAGTCAGGTCAGATTTGACATGGATTTTTACACACATCTTTAAATAGCTTTAAACACAGAGACTCACATAGGCAGCTTACTTGAGAATTGTTAGTAAATATGTAATTATATGAATTCATATAAACTGTGATGATGGTGAGGCATGGAGTGAACAAGGCACAGGGCTCATTCTTGATCCACAGGGGTAAAGATCTAGGCACAGAAGTAAAAGGGGCTTGTTTGGAAAAGTCCCAAGTTTTGGTACTCAATTAATTTTATATTTAAAATTTCCATATGTTAAAAGACATTTCCCTCACAGAGTTGTAAACAAGTTAAACTTCAAGGGGAATGCACTCACAATCAACAGCTTAAACTGCTTGTTGAAATGGAGCTCAGCACAGCCCATGTTACAAAATGTTCTTTCATATTTAATACAATGAAATTATACATATTTTTTATGTCAAACTGCTCTTTAATTTACTATAAATTATATGTCTCTTAGTCCATTATAAGTAGAAAGAGGTATTTAAATCAACATCCCCAAACTGACTCATATTACATCAGCTGTCGATTTCTGTTGGATCTGCCACCCTCAGAAATGTTTGTCAGTGTGGCACTAAGAAGGTGGGATCTGGAATCGCAGATCTAGACTTCAGGTTTAAAATATGTTTAGTGCAGAATCTCTGACCAATCCGGGCCACTAGGTTTTAATATAATTTCATAGTTTGAAAAATAATAATTGGTGGAATTGCTCATCTTAACATATATTTAAAATAATACCCTAAAACTATTACATTTTCCTCCACACATTGCCATCATTTAGGTTGCCATTGCACCCATCCCACACCCGCACCCCCCCCCCCCCAAAAAGGTGTTTTAAATACAATGAAAGAGGCTACTAATCCATTAGGTTCCTAATCAATGCTGTTGTGTTTCTGTCTCTTGACCAATTAGACAAATTTAAATATTCCGATACGAAAGCCATGCTCATTAATCCTTTACACGTGATGATGGTTTGTCCAGCAGGAGCTCTGAATCTCTCTGTGAGTGGCTTTCTGAGTGTGACCCATGGCTCATTGCTGCCTGGTCATTGTGTGTCTCTCAGCAGTGTGTTGAAACCGCATCAAAGCCTCAGCGTTGCTCAGCAGAGAGCAGGCCCTGAGCGGTGGGCTCCTGGCGCTGCGGACCCTCAGCTACTGTGCACTCTCAGCGGCCCGCTGAAGGCTGTGAAATCACCATGATTAATAATTACAATTATTTGCAAATGTGCCAGCTGCTCTTGCACAGCGGATACCTTTGATTTATGGTGCTGTAAACGCCTTCAGCTATTGTGCTGCCCAGCCCGGGGAGGCATTATGCTTTCCCGTCCCCAATGCATACACACACACCCACACATACACACACACACAGTTTGTTTTATATGGTGTCAGGACATTTCCATTTATGCTTTTATTTTGCAGATACTCTTACCCAGAGAGATTTTTGATCATTTTCCAGTGGTAGGTTAAGGACAAATCAAACCGGGAATTGAACACCAGCTTATATATGTCAGGAATGGTTTTCCGATTATTTATACAAGTATATGTAGGTTAAAATAGTGACCCATATAAGAAGATAAATTCATATATTGAAGGTTTTTTTTTGTCATTGAAAATTCCACCCACAGCTCAGTTCCAAGCAGGGAGGATGAAGACTACTACAAACCTACTTTGAGATAAGGGAAGTCAGCCACCATTACTTTTCAGCTAATATAATGTCACTGGACAACTCAACATGGTTGAAGGATGAAACTAACTGCCCTGAGCTGTTATGTTAGCTAACAGATGTATGCATGGACGTGTATCATCCTGTGCAATATGGGGGTATATATATATATATATATATATATATATATATGATGGGTGTTATTTGTTGCTTGTTTGGAGTTTTAGCAAATAAACACTTACTGTTCAGAAAAATAGCTTTTTAAATCTCATCTCTGGTGCCTGAAACATTTGCACAGTACTCTCTCTCTATATATATATATATTTGTAAAATACCAATAATATTTTTGTTTTCACATATTTGGATAAAGTGAAAAATGCATTTTGATGACTGCTGGAGAACAGCAATATTATCCTTCCTTTAACAAATACATGATATCAGTGTTGCACTTGGAGGGAGTTGAGGTGAACTTTTGTCTCAGCCAAAATGTGCAGAGAACAAAGACTTTTCAGAAGTTTTTTATAAGTTAATATTTGTTGTTCTGTAAACCTTGTTTTATCACATATACAAATAAATGTCTTCTGCTTTGTGACAAAATAGATAATTGAATATGTAATGGCTTAAAATAATCTGTAATTACCCTTGTAATCACCTTTGGTATTTACAATAACTACTTTTCAAGGGTTTTGGTGGTGTTCATTAGTCTAGTGGTCCTTGTGTGCATTATATACCGTACATGTGTCATATACTTAACTTTTTAAAAACAGCAAAATAAAGAAGGCATATTTTGTGTTAATTGTTCTGGCATGGTTTGTGATTCATTGCTTCTTACACAGTTTTCTGAGTTGGTATTAGTTCTGTAATAAAATGGCACATTTGTAACAATTAAGCAATTATAACAAAACCTTATATCTCCATTTCTATTCTCCATTACCTTTAAATTCCTTGATACAAGGATTTTCTCAGACAGCAGCAATGTATATTTTGGCTGTGTGGTGGTCCTGTGGGGGTACTAGAAAGCTGGCAAAGCACATATGCAGAGCAACAGATAGACAGATAGATACGGTAAGTACCAGGTCACTAAGATCCACAAATAAAGAGTTACTTGTTGTTCTAAGAAATAAGCTAAAGCAAAAGGGAGACTGTGCTTTTGCTTTGTGCTTAAACTATGGAATAATTTTCCATTGGATATTAGACTCTGCATCCTCATCTATTGAAGAAATGCCTTAAGACAAGCTTTCTTGAACTGTGATCATGGGTAAAGTGTTTTGTGTCTGTTTTTAATGTTTTTTTTTTTTTTTTTACTATTTTGTGTTTAATTTATTTTACGTGAAGCACTTTGTAGATTTGTCTTAGAAAAGTGCTATACAAATAAATATTACTTTCTTACTTACTACACTCTATAATTGTTTAACTACACTGTGTACCTATATTGTAAGTGGAGCTTTCTTATGGGCAAAGCATGTAGAATCTATATGGTCTTTATAATATTTTGGATAATTGATGTATAATCATATGATATTTTGTAAATAATTTAAAAGTTATTTTACATTTATTCCTCTCTTTAGACTACAATACTGGCACAATTTGGCTACATTATAATCACTTTGACAAGTAAACAAGATGAAAGCAATAAAATTTCAGAGAAACTTTTTACTCCGAATTCGACATCTACCACCACAGAGACTGGCATTTGTTGGGTGCTGTTCTTTTCTGAAATTAAACTGGTAAATCTTGAAGGAAGAAATGTGTAACACAACAGAATGCAATGAATTTTTAAAAAAGTGACCAAATGTAAAAGTAAATAGCAGATTCCTTTATTCCGAAATGTACACTTGCAAATACTAAATCAATGAAGATTGTACTTGAGTGCTTTGAAATAGTTGCTGTCCACCTCTGGCTAAGGCTGCTAAAAGTCCACTGCACACGTTAGCTTGGCCCACCCTGAAAGCAGTGGCAGCTTGCTGTGTGTTTAGGGGATTTGCGTGTTTTTGGCAGAGGACCCAGAGGAAATCAAAGGCAGCAGAGTGCCAGCCGAGCAGAGCCTCGGTGATGTGTCTATCAGCTCAGGAACCATCCCCCAGATTAGTGTGCTCATTAATCACTATCAGAGCCGTATCAGATGATTTCCACGCAGAGACGAGCTGACAGCCAGGGCCCATAAACCTGTCCAGAAGTCTTAATGTGATAACTGCCCACCGGCATCTGTGCTGCTCCCCGCCACTACGAGCATTTGACGGAATGAAAGAGACAGGCTGTTCATGCGTAAAATAGACGTCTAAACGGACACTTCCACACTCTGCATTGCGGTGCTTTGTCAGAAAAACTTCACCCCTCGAGTACTTCTGTTCCCTGGCCTTGTGCTTTCTGTCATGTGATTGAGACTGTGCCTTAGAGTTCCAAACATTTGCAATTTGATTTCACCATCAAATTAAAAAGCAACAAATAAAATATCTTACAGAGAAATCATAAGGTCAGACTCATCTCAGCTATGTTCAGTTAAAAAGACATCTGATGTTCCCCAAAAGTTTCATTTGACCTGCAGTGTCTCTGGTCCATCTAATCTAAGCTAATAGGGGAAAAACTACACAGTGACAAAAGTCACAGTATACCCTTACCCACTTTTTCCCTAACACTACAAATCCCACCCCACTCTCAGACTGCCCCATTAAACGACATGCCACCAACATGGTGAGGTGAGGGCAAGCACATACTTTTTTCCAATTTCCATACATATTTTTCCAATCCTACAGCTAGTCCCAAAGGTTGCTGTGGCCGTTTATGATCCGATCAGCAACCAGCTACCCTTAACATCTTCTGTTACTCATTGAGCCCAGTAATTGAGTACCCAAACCACCCACTGCATCACTAGCTCTTCACAGGGGTCATCAGGCAGGCACCTCCCCTCATCAGAGTCTCACTGAATTTAGCCCATGACACCTCCAGAAGACTCAACAGTGAAGTCTGGCATCCCAGACCCACCCCCCTCCAAGCTAGCTTTACAGTCCTACCTTTTGATGAAAGGCTGGTTTCGCAGACAGGGATTAAGCTTAGTACTGGACTATATTCTCCTCTCAATGGAAAATCAAAATTCTAAATGCTGTGTACTCCAGGACTAGGATTAATCCCCATCTGAGAAACTACCCCATAGAATCCACTATGCAAGCACTGTCAGAAAAAATGGTCACTGGGGTGGTACCCTCAAGGAACATATTCTGTACCTTTAGTTAAGGAACATAATTGTACTTTATTCTATTATAATGGTGTTGATTCTATTAAAACTGTGTTGATTTCATACACCCCATTTCATGTCTAGGACTTATATTATTAATTTTATTACTTTTACACAGCTTCTATAATGAAAGTTTAGAAATATTCACCTCTCTTTCAGGAGAATAGAACGTAATGTACCTTTAAGGAACGCAGCTGAACTTTAACACCACTGTTGTACCTTTTTAAGTACATTTAACCTGTTTGTACCTTTAGTGACCAATAATGTACCTGTATCTTTTTTCTGAGAGTGAATGTAAATGCATTGTTTGTAGCCATTTATTTTGGCAATGAGTGTGTGTGTTAAGTACCAATAAATTATTTCCTAGAATTGTAGCTGGCATATTGTGATCTAGTTTCAAAAAGAGTTATAAATATTTTAATTATAAATAATTAAATAAATACTTTTAAGTCATGATATACATTACCCTACAATACAACAATGTCTTTGTAAAGTAAACTGCAAATCTGTGTCATATAATATTGGACTAATTTGTGAATGCTGTGGTTGCAAATTTGCATTACATACAAACATGTATAGACATATAAGTTTAAACACATTTCATTGAATAAAGATAACCTTATTAAAAGTCAGTTTTTATTAGATAAAATACTCAAAACTGAAAAAAACTTAAAACTGAAAACAAAGATTCAGAGAATCAGGAGAATGTCAGTATATGAAAATCAAGGACCCAAAAAGCAACTAAAATCCAGTATTTATTGCCTTTATTCCGTTATCAACTGTGAAGTGCTGATTATAGGAAACGTGAAGTAACACAGCTGTAAATGTGCTCCTGTCCAAAACGTCTAGAACATGTTGCAGGTGTTAATGTTTGTATAAAAAAAACAAAAACACCAAAATTTAACTTATTTGGAAATGGGTTTTGTATTATTCAAGGAAGGTATGCAGTCAAAGACCTATGCCTGGGACCTCATATGGGACATTTTGGTTTAAAAGGTTAAGTAGATATTTACCTGAATTGAAAGAAAAGGTGAGCATTTACAAAGCATATACAGGGGGGACACCAGAATGAGGAGATTTTTGAGTGTGTGGACAGAATGAGCTCGGCTCAGACGCCTGAGGCGAGGGGAAGCTGCCACTCAGCAGAGCCCACCTGCAGCGCCCCCTATTCCACCTGACATCACTCTGCAGATGGGGCAGTCCCCCAGGTAGAGGCAGCCAAACACTCGCCATTAATCATTGCATAAAGCTCACCCAGAGGGAGGACCTGCAGGTTAGCCGTCATTTGGAGCTAAATTGAGTGAAAAATAGATCTGGCAATGGGACGAGTGCACCACCATGTCCCGGAGGAACTCCGCCTACTGCAAAACAGCCCCAACCAAGCAGAGAAGTAATCTGTCAGTTAGTTAAAGACATCATAATTCATTTGGCCTAATAAAGAGGAAGGGACTGATCAGAGCCTCGTCTGTTTGCTTCCTGCTTTTGTCACATTTATCTTTATTTGCCCGCATGCCACAAGTCAAAACATTTACGAATCAATATTCCCAAATGAAATATGAAACCTTCTCCATGGCTGCGTGCATCCTAGGCACCAAAGAGCCATTTATTATATTAAGATAAGTGATCATACCTATTAAAGGGTTAGTGATAAGTGAATAATCTGATTATAATAAAAGATTAGACTGTAATTGTGAAGTTTCAATTGCTATAACATGTTGTAAAGGATCTATATATAATGCCACAGTGATAAGATACTTATGTCTGAAAATGAGAGGTGAAAGTGACAAAGACATCTGATATGCCAGCGAACATATGCCAGTTTCTGTTTGTCTGTTCATCATGCAAATGTCACAAAATGTAAAGATCAACTGGAATTTTGATATGATGCCAAAAATTGAAACTGGAAAATTACAAAACTGGAGATACAAGGTTTTGTTCAGTGACAACAGACTTGTGTGTTCTGGGTGTAAAAAAGCCATTCTAAAACTGCAGATTTCAGTAAATGGAAATGCATAAATGGCTATGGTCCCTCTGTAAATTCATATAAAATAAATCACCAAGCACTAAATTGAACCATTAGAAGGCAATGTAGCATACACAATAGGCCTTAAAGCAACACTAGAGAAGGTTTAGTACTTTTGCTCCTGGGCTTCACCTACAGTTGCGTAGGGTAATTCACTTTTACAGCACATGGGGAATGGTTTCCTACCTTCCTCCAGAGTTACATAGTACTGTTTCTGCAGTGCCATGTTTGAAGTTTCTATTCTCCCTATTACAGGTCAGTGAAGCATTACAATAATTCTGAAGCTGTAATTTTAAGGTTAAAATACTAGCTAGTGTTTCTTTTACACAGAAGAACCGGGTTCTATTTCATTCTCAGTTAAGGTCACACTAGACCAGAAAGAGTCCTTGGCCAAGACTCCTAATGCTGTATTCAGCCAGGCATGTAGCAAAATAAAAAAAAAAAGAATAAACTAATAAATATTTTTGTAAATCTAAATTCAGCACAATATATCACTATTATAACTACAATAATCAAAATTCAAGATATTCAAAATCTTAATGAATGACCCTTCCCATTTCAGCAATGCTACCGTTGCTAAAGAGGCTTGTGGGGGCAACTGTGTCCAGTCTGCTCTCCATGTGAGCAGATTAGAGGAGCCGGGAGCAGAGCTGTCCAAAAGTATGATTTATGACTGTGGGGACTGGGCGCCTCTGTGGCAGACCTTGCCATATTGACACTTTAGTTATTGTCAACAGTGACAACTCCTGAAGCTCCAGGGCACATTGTTACAGCGCAGTAAAGAAGAAAGGCTCCGGTGTGACTGTATGTGATCTCGTCAGATCAAACTGAGTGCATTAGAAATTAAGAAAATATTAATTTGGGTTGGCTTTTTCTGATGTACTTTGTTTTTTGGGTTTAATTACAGAAGATATTTTACAGAAAATGTATTGCATTCCATTTGGAAATGTTTTTTTATTTAGTTTATATTACATATTTCCCCCAATTATTTTCATAGCCAATTCCACCCATTAGCAATAACTCACCCAATCATACATAGTGCCACCAACCAGGGACGGTGAGGACAGGCACCTGCTTTTTCTAAGACATAAGACATGGGAAGCCAACTATTGATTTTTTTTAACTGCTGCTAACACAATTCTACTGGACAGCTCAAAGCACTTGGAGGAGAACACTAACTGCCCAAATCAGTTATGCCAGCTTATCTATACTAATACTGACTAGTACAATGAGGCTACCCACCCAGAAAGTGAGGCCAACTGTGTTTCAGCCCTCTCCTGGTTTGGATTTACTTTTTGATAAATCATTATGTACATTTCTGCTCAGTCTAGTTCAGGTTTGCGGTAGCAACAAGGTAAGCAAAGTATCACAGGTGTCTTTATCTCTTCCACCAGTTCCAGGCCAACCGGATAATAATACATCTTTTTTCTTACAATTATCTTCTTGTTTCTCACTTGGTCTGCATGGTGGCACAAAAGTTGTTATTACACAGCTCCAGTGTCCAAGGATTGTGGGTCTGAGCCCTCACAGAGTACTATTTTTAGTTTTTTTTAAGCTTTTTTTATATAATTGTATTTTTGCAATTATTTTAGCTGTTTTTATTTTTCTGTACTACAGGATCCATGAAATTGTTTGTGCTTAGCATCAGTTATGATTATTACCTCGCTGTGTAGCCCAGGCATCTCATGCATAACAAGAAAAAGAAATATTGTAAGTAGATATCTGACCGGGACTTATTTTGAATCCCGCATTACACAACGGGCTACACTGTTAAATATAGGGGGTTACTGCGTGGTGCCTCACGCAGCACGTTTACCGAGCCTGATGGAAATGAAGAGAAAGAGGTGGTTGCCTCGTGTGCCTCGCAGAACTGAGGATTGGGGGTATATGACCCCCCTAATTAAGACTTGAATCCTCACCTAAAGACGGTTAAGCAATAGTTTGGGGGAGTCAAAACATTTATATATCCTTCTCACTTAAATATTACAATAAATGTACAATATCCATGCTTGGAAGAATCTTGAAATACGATTTCAAACACCTCTACACTGGACTAAACCATTCCTTGATAATTTTACCTCTCCTCTGCCTGCCTCAAGCATATTATTGGTCATGTGGATTGCATCCTCATTAAGGTAGCACCTGCACAAGGTTGCACTCTGTAATGGCTGAGGCACATTGGTTAAAATGCTTTAATTTTTTTTTTATACTGTTTCACGTAACGTGATACAGTAAAAAGAGTTTATGGGCTGTGCTAATATAAAGTAATAAGCTGAAAACAGTTAAAAATAGAAAATGATGTATAGTTTCACAGTAAAAGTGCTGAAATAGGATGATTTGCTGTATTTATGTAATATTTTTACCTTGACGTAACAGCCATACACTCTACACCACATTTAAAGTATCATACTGGTTTAAACACAGTAAATAACTAAAATACAGATATTTTACAGTGAAGGTAGATAACTGAACAGTATTAATTGTGTTTTGACTAACTGTTGTTGAACTCAGATTATATTTCATTCACAGAGTCAACATGAGCAAGAGAAAAGTTGGCGAGATAAGGCACTTTTTTGGTGCTAATAGAAGAGTAAGTTTAAACATTCATTCATTCATTCATTCATTCATTATCTGTAACTGCTTATCCAATTCAGGGTCACGGTGGGTCCAGAGCCTACCTGGAATCATTGGGCGCAAGGCAGGAATACACCCTGGAGGGGGCGCCAGTCCTTCACAGGGCAACACAGACACACACACGTATTTACTTACACCTACGGACACATTTGAGTCGCCAATCCACCTACAAACGTGTGTTTTTGGACTGTGGGAGGAAACCAGAGCACCCGGAGGAAACCCACGCCGACACGGGGAGAAAACACCAAACTCCTCACAGACAGTCACCCGGAGCGGGAATCGAACCCACAACCTCCAGGCCCCTGGATCTGTGTGACTGCAACACTACCTGCTGCGCCATCATGCCGCCCAAGTTGAAACATGATGGAATTAAAACATAGAGTGGGTGTAACCAATAGCATTGTGTGATTTTGCTCTATAATATAATGTTGGTGATCCCTGAAACCTAAAAAGGTTGTGGTGTGGTATGTGACACATTAGAATAGTGTAATGGATTTATCATTAATGTACTGTAGACATTAAAGTAAACAAGTTAGACTCTGTAAGGATTACTGATTTCTGCTATTGCATAATATCATTAAAATATTCAGGAAATCCGGAGGAATCTATATGCATGGGAAAAGACCCAAAGCCAGTATTAACTCTCTGCTATCTAATGGCCTTCAGGTAGCACTGCATTAAAAACAGACACACTTTTGTAGTGGAAATCATTGCATGGGCTTTGAAACACTTAGGAAAAACATTTTCTGTGATCACAGTTAATCACTGCATCAACAAATTCAAGACAAAACTCACAAAAGCAAAGAAGAAATTGTATAGGATCCACAAACACTCATTTAAGACGGAGTGAAGTGAAGTAGAAACATGTCTTGTAGTCTGAGAAACATCAACATTTTCAACTCTTCCCACCCACTGAAAACATCTGGCACATTATGAAATGAAATAACTATAATGGAGACTCAAACTGTTGAACAGCTGAAATCCAATATCAAGCAAGTTTAGGAAAACATCTTTCAAAGGTATTGCAGTTGGTCTTTTTAGTTCCCAAATATTTACAATGTGTTGTTAAAAGAAGAGGCCTTAGTGAGCATGCCCCTGTCTTATCATTTGCTCCCATCAAATTAATTCATTCATTATCTGTAACCACTTATTCAGTTCAGGGTCGCAGTGGGTCCAGAGCCTACCTGGAATCATTGGGCGCAAGGCGGGAATACACCCTGGAGGGGGCGCCAGTCCTTCACAGGGAAACACAGACACACACACACACACACACACATTCACTCACACACTCACACCTACGGACACTTTTGAGTCGCCAATCCACCTACCAACGTGTGTTTTTGGACTGTGGGAGGAAACCGGAGCACCCGGAGGAAACCCACGCGGACATGGAGAGAACACACCAACTCCTCACAAACGGTCACCTGGAGCAGGACCCACAACCTCCAGGCCCCTGGAGCTGTGTGACTGCGACACTACCTTCTGCACCACCGTGCCGCCCTGCCATCAAATTCTGATATTTTTAAATAAATAATATTTCTAAACTAAATTTCTCAGTTAAGCACAGCACAGTTGTGCAGCAGGTAGTGTTACAGTCACACAGCTCCAGGGATGTGATTTTTTGAGTCCTACGAAGACTGGTGACCTCTCCAGGGTGTGTTCCTCCAGGGTAGGTTATTGTCTCTTATAGACAATGTCAGTTATAGATTCCAGGTAGGCTCCGGACCCACTGCAACCCTGAATTGCAGTTACAGATAATGAATGAATGAATGAATGAATGATCAGTTATAAAGTAATAAAGATGCATCTCTGCATTTGCTTCCATCTCCCCAGGCTTTTGATTCATGTACCCCCTTTGTGACAGATTAAAGCATTTACACATCAATGCATTTTGCTTTTATTTACATTTTGTTCTGTGCCTCAAATTTTCTGAAAATTTAAACTCAAAGTAATGTAAAGGAAAACAAAATTCATCTAGTGAACACTTTTAGCATTACAACACTTTCCAAAACCTTCAACTATACAAATGACTGAATCTGCTAAAATGGAAATATTGTAAATTATAAATGAGTAAATATTTTACATTAAAATAAATATGAAGACGTCTAAGTTTAAACAGGAAAAGGAAGAAGTAAACATCATATTTTAAAGCAGACTTCATTATTTATATATGTTTATTTATTTATAGTGTCAGTACACCTGAGTTAATTTTATACATTTGTTATATTGCTTTTATAAGAATAATTGTTCAAGTTTTTTTTTTTTTTTTAAAGAAGTTATTCTTTCCCACTGAACTCCATTGGAGCCCTGGTTAACAATAGAGTGTCCAAACTCTCCCTCTGATCTCTGCAGCCTCTATTGTGGCTTCAAGTTTAATTAATAGGTTGTGAAGGGTGAGCGTGCCCTTTGTTTTGTGCTTCTATCTGTTTGTTCTCATTCTCCCACAGTCAAGGGCACAACATGGGGGCACATCTCACAAAAGGCCTGGTGGGTGGAGGAGGGTGGCGGAGCTTTACCTGCCCGCTTTTGATGTCAACCTAAAAGGGCACCTAATGACCCGATCTATCAGCCGTGGCATGCGCTGACCCCACCTTGTCGAGCTGACTAACCCTCGCCATCATCAGCTGCAATAATTATTAATCCAGTGCGATTGTCCTGCATCTTTACAGCTACCAGGGGTCATCTCGTTGAGGTCATTTAAAGGGGACCAGGCGGGAACAGCATGGGGCCCCTCTATTTAAGGAATTAAAAATGAAGATGAAGAAAGATCTGGAAGACTAACTCCAGCAGCTTTTATCTGTCGGTACTGATAAAAGGAAAGGTCACAGCCTCTCTTCTGACCATGGTTGAAGGCATGAGGACTGTCCATAGGAATACACACTATATGGTGAAAAAATGGGCTCCTGCTCGCTTCTGAGGAGGTTTTTATCTAAATGCTGGATTATTTTTCTCAAGATTTGTATTCAGTCATTAGAACATTGATGCGTCAGGTCCTGATGTTGGACGATTAGTTCTGGATCACAAAAGCCACTCCCAACTCATCCCAAAGGTATTGGATCAAGGTTTATCACTCCAGAGATCACATTTCCACTGTTCCCAGTGCTGAAAGGCTTTTAACCCCTGTGGTGGACCCTTAGCACATAATGAGCTTGGACTTCAGTGTATATCATAACATGTAATATCATTCCATGCTTTTCTGTGGAGATTATAAAAAAGGAATACACCATGATAAAGGGTGTTTTCAAACTTCTCTCAGGGCTCTCAGAGCCCTCAAGTCTTGTCTGTGTGAAATTTGTTCTCCACATTGACATCAAGAAGCTTTAGAAGTGATTCAGAAAAATGTATGTTATAAAGACTTCATTTTTTAAAGGACCCTTTATGTATGTTATTTTTGTCCCAGTTTTCTACCACATATGGTGGCATGGACAGTGGTAAAGAAATAGTGTTTTCCATCTAGTCTTGAATTTCTGAGAATTGTAGTACTGTGCAAAAGACCTACCTACGATTACCTAAAATAGTACCTACGATTACTATTAATAATAGTGATTAAAATAATCTATCTTCTATAAGTGTGGTGCTTGTATATAATTATATATTATTAAAATAAAAACAAAAAGAGATATTCAGAAAAAGTCAAATTATTTTTTTTCGAATAAGTAGTAGCAGTGTTGTGAGTGTGAAGAACAAAGTTTGTTTCCAGATGTTCTCCTAGATCTTATGGATTTGTCAAATCAACAGCACACTTAATTTAACCAGAGGCGATTGCTCTAAGACTGCAAGGGAAGCTCAGCTTCCCCTAAAATGTCAAAAAATAAGTGATCAAATATATACTGTTGTGTGTACATGTCATTGAATAAATATGCACTACAACACGCTCAACTTTTGTTCAGAATTAGCTTCTTATCACTGGTAAAAACGTGGCTTTCCTCTCAATCATTCCCGCAGTTTCACAGTGATTTAAAGCGTCCACAGAGTTCAATAGCGAAGCAGCGAAACGAGACGAGTCATTGGACAAATGCTGGGCTTTGTCCCGCCCATTGGACGCTTAGCGTCTCTGGGGGTCTAGGGGGCAGCAGGCTGGCCTCGGCTGGCCCGGACGCTCAGCTTCTGTATGATGATTGGATGATCTGTCTGAGGCTGAATCCATTTTTGATTGACAGCAAAAGGAGCAAATCAGTGATCCTTTGGTTTAAAGATCCGTGGGAGCATTACATTTTCATTCTGTTCTGCGTTGAACCGGAGACTTTCTTTACTCCTCTTAGCGACATTTTCTTTGTTAAAAACGACTAGCGACAAATCGAGCTTCTATTTCTGGTGGGTTTTTTGTAGCTGCCTGTGTTTGGAGACTGACTTCTATCACTCTTTCTGACTTCTATCGCAGTTTCTGTCCAGCGGGTGCTGCTGAGCCTCTCCACCGTCACAGAGCACTCACAGGCGGACACACTTCACATGGGCCAAGGCCGTTTAAGCAGCCTAGCACTGCTGGCCAGTGAGAGGACACTAGTCAAGTCCCTGGAAAAGACGCCTTGTTGGTACGACAGGGTCACAGATCATTTTCTTAAAAAGGAACGGAGGGTAGAATTTACGTATAAATAAACCGACACATTTTATGATGTAGGCTGAAATTGAGCTTCCCTTCCTTTAAAGACCTGAATTTAACATAATGAAGTATTTGTTAAGTGGTTAAACTAGGCCATTTATGGTAATCTCAAATAACACTGGACTGCTAAGAGGAGTGATTTGGAAAGCCTTAAACCAGCACATTCACATCCAGAATATAACTAATAACTGTAATAATATTATATTTTAATCATTTTATTTACACATCTAATATTCATTGTTGTTATTCTAATTTTTTAAACCTCTAAACTCTTACTGCTCAGATATATAGCTTTTTAAATCTCTTTTTCTCAGGTGCCTATAACTCTATACACAGTAGTATATCTGAGACTGACTGTTGTGGCTGTCATTAGGATGAGCATGGGGGACATTATCTTTGCTGACTGAACTGAACCAATAATGACAATGTCTCCACTGCCATGGTTTTGCAATGAAATTCAGGAAGTATGTCCATAAATGGCTTAATTAATGTACATTTTAAATGAAAAAGTGTTTGGTCTGAGCTAGTGTTCATCTCCCTACCTTACAAATCTCTCTCTCTCTCTCTCATCTTGCAAAGTATTCATTTCGAATAAATTTGACACCATATATGAATATAAACAATCTTTTTTTTACTTTTGTGTACTTTATCACAGAAATTATGAATTTGTGCTTTCTTATAGTCAAGCTGTAATAAATTATCCAACAAGATCATTGTAATATATGGTCAGTTGTTCTGAGTCTAAAAACAATAATCAGCCATCTCAAAAGAACAGGGAACGTTTTTGAACTTCAGTATTTGGATTCCCATGTTTTTAAAGTACTCACTGGCCCCAGGGGCCCAAGGACACGACTCATGTTCAGGCCCCCCTGAGCTACATAACCTGAGAACCTATAGATTTAGTGTTCACAATGCCCCATATAAAACTTCTATTGCTCAAAAACAAGGCAATTTATGTTGCCGCCTCATTGTAATCAGACAGGACTTTGTCTGGAACTACACAGGGCATATTCTAAAGATTTTTAGGCGCTGTTGTGCATAAATCAGTAGCTCGCCATTGCACTGCCATTAAAAGCCTGCTCTATATCATATCTGATGATGGCTCAGAGCCATTCATGAACGGTCAGTCTCAGACACAGACACTAGCGGGTGGTCTGGCACATAAGGGTTAAATATGTTTCAGTCTGCAGCTCTCTCAAGGCCAGAGATTGTTAAAAAAGAAAGTTATGGTGGTTCTCTGTCTTTTCCGCACAGTGAGGAAATGACAGGTATTCTGAGGGGGTTGCTGATATTCTAAGCATGAACTTCATGCCTGAGTTTGAATTATGACCAAACTGTCTACTTTCTGCATCTGGCCAGTGCATCATTAACCAAGGTAAACAAGTGCAAGTTAAGGTTTAAATTATATATATATATATATATATATATATATATATATATATATATATATAACACAAGTTAATTGATTTGCTGATTCACTGGTGATCGAAATCTCACCCATTCGATCTAATCCCACAGGAGAGCTACTTTACCCCAAATTACTGAACGAATTACCTCTTTAGAGGTATGAACCACCACATACGAGGGACATTCCACAAGTCCTGCAGTTTTGGAGATGCTCTGACTAAAACATTATGACGGTGACAATTTGACCCTTGTCAAAGCCACTCGGATCCTTACACTTGCTCTTTTCTCCTGCATACACCACTTACTGCCTAATATAATCCACCTATTGACAGGTATGACTGAACAAGATTATCTTTGGTGTTCACATCACATGTCAACCATATACTACTGGGTATTTATGTGCTTATATATAATTGTAAACATTAATCTATTCTTATGTGAAAGGAGGAGAGCACAAGTGTTCCAGCCATGCCCACTGCTAACTGGTAGAAGTTAAAACACATAGCCATTTAGTTTTCATTTAAAATAAACATGTATTTACATACCGTCAATTTTTAGTTTAGTACATCATTTGAACAGAGCAGACGTCCTTTATATTATGTGAACATTTCATGATGAATGGACCATTATATATATATATATATATATATATATATATATATATATATAGGTTTGAAGTTCCGTCTTCAGATATATAGTATAAGATTGCAGATTGACCTCATTATGATATGACTTTGATATGTCTGCACTGCTGTAGAAAGCTGACTGTGTAGAATGCTGTGCTGTTGTCATGGCTGTGTTACTACAGAAAGATGTTGGCTTGTTGAGTCCAGCCCTTTTTCTGAGGCCCTGAAATGCTATCACTCAATGCCGGCTTGAAGGGAAGTTTTCCCCTCCTCTGCTCTAGTCACCATTGTTAAGCCGCCAAAAAAGGGCACCGTCCCCATTGATCACCCTGACAAAGTGCCTAATGGCCATTCCCACACAGACAAGATACACATGAGCCAGGTACAGCGCCATGGCAACCAATGAGCGCTTGAGAGCAGGGCTGTCCCAGCGCCGTGCCATAATGCGCCACTCACCTTTGACATGGCCTTGTGAATGGGAGTTTGTTTTCCGATTGCCATGGTCCATCTTCATGTGGCGGCGCACAAACAGGCGGTAAACAGGCGGCCATCAGTTCAAAGAAGGCGCGAAAGCCAGGGTCCCCGCTTCAGCTGTGTTCACATGAGAATCAATCTGTTTGGAGTCTTTGAAGTGGGAGCGGGATAAAGAGCTAACGGGGGCCCGACCAGAAAAGGAGACAAGAGACTGAGGCTGAAAGAAACAGCAGTGCCACCAACCCCTCTTCACCATGCATGAATCATATATACAGTGTGGTGCATACAAACGTATATGGAACATGCTGCTAAAATAAAATTAGTTCATATGGTCCAGATTTTAAGAGAAAACTTATGATTAGTGCACACCAGATCATGTCTGGCCTTTTGTTTGCACGTGGAAAAAGTTTAACTTGTCAGTAAATGTTTCTTCACTACACCACAGCAACTCATTTGTAACTCAAAGTGTTTAGTTTTGTAGAACTTTCTGTAATGTAGTTAGCCATCTCCCGAATTTGGTAGACTTTAAATGTTCCAAAACATAATTCACTATTACCCACATATGGAGCAGGAATAGAGCAATATACTAATTTCAGTTCATGATTTTCAAGGATTGGAATTCTTTTCGATGTTTAAAAATACTCCAGATACCTCTGCCATGAGCAGAGAGAGAGAGAGAGAGAGAGAGAGAGAGAGAGCCTAGCATACTTGACTGAGCCAGTTTGTTTTTCATTCATTTACAGACACTGGGGCTTCATAAACATATCAGACTAGTTTCCAGCACCCAATGAATGGTGAGGAAAACATTTATAAAAAGTTTTTGATTACAATAGTGAACTATGCCTTTACTTGAGTTTACTCTTTTCAAGGGAAGTGTCTCAGTCTGTCAGTGCACAATGAGAGGCGAATAGAGACACTTTCCCTCCTTCTCTAGTGTCTTATCTTTTTCTGGGACAGGCCCTGGCTCTTTGAGCTAATTAAGCTGTTTTAAGATGAGCTGGTGAAACAGTGAGACACTGGTGGGAAGCAGAGAGTCAATGAACTGAAACTGAAGGGCGACAGTTATGGCTCTTTGTCTCAGTCTTTTCTCCCTGCTGCCTCCGCCTCAGTGACCTGGACAAAGAGAAGAATGAGAAAAGACTAACCTTGGAGCTGGCCACAAAGCCGAAGAGGAGGGACAGAGATTTCACCCTGTTCAGAGGAGACCAGGGGGTATTCTGCAAAGCAGGATTCCTCAGTTTAGCCAGATAACTTAAGAGCAATGTCAAGCCTCTCCAATAAGGAAGCAGCAGAGGGACACTCCTATTGGACATTCTTTAATTGTAGAATTAAGTTATTTTTTTGAAATATCTCTAAAATTTAAAACACTCTTTCTTATGTGACAAAAACACACAGCTAAGAAAAACCCTTAGTTTAAAGTCTGAAGTGATCAATGCAGTTATACTAAAATTATGCAGTTATCTTTACCCTTTTAGTGCTCTTATGCTGGCTAGAGATCAATGAAAATTGGGCAGAGTTGGGCAGAATGACAATAGATTTCTTTACACTGCAGAACAAAGTAAAATTCAGGATACCTAACATTCAAAGGGAAAACAGTGCTGTTGTAATATTTACTAAATGCAAACTTTTTTTTATGAACAGTTCACATACTTCATGCAGAAATCTTCTGCTATTTCTCTCACCTTTGTTTCAGTCCATTCCTGTTCCCATTGTCCACCAATAAGGAGAGTTACCTGTCTAATGGACTTGAGTTCTCTGGTGTTCTCCAAAAATGATCATGAATTAGAGAGGATAAAACATATACTTTGACATTAGATTGCAAGTTTTAATACATTTTTAGTCTGTGGAAAGTAAAAATATTATTGATAAAATAGCTTTCATTTAAGTTACATGATTTGCAAAATCACAATGCTTTCATTATAGTACTGGGACATATTATACCTCTTTTGAAACAAGTTAGAATAGGTCTATGGGCTATACAAAACATGTTCATGAAGTTATTTGCGTGAAATTACTCTCTCATACAGAGATCTCATCAGCTCTGTTCTTGCCAGTTTCAGTCCCATTCAGATTGTCGCTTTTATGCAAATAAGCTGTTGCTGGCCACACCCCACCCATCTCATGTTTAGGCAGGTGAGGGGTGGTGCCAGGGTGGTTCTATGCAAATTAGCTTAGTGTGACTTCACAATAAAGGAGCCATCCAATGTCGCTTTTCCACAGCATGGGTCTGGCTCTAATGAACTCGACTCAGCACGCTTAAAGCTTGTCGCTTTTCCACTGGCAGGGCTCCCCCACAAAATGGACCCGGTGACATTGCAAAACCCCGTCTCAAAACCACAACAACGGCAGCGGAAAAGTTAGGCGCTGTTTACTCACCATGTATTCACGTGTTGTTTTTGTTTTCCGGCTGAACACGGCTCCGTTCAGTTTTACTTGTTGCACGTTTGGCTTTCACTGCATATTTTCATCGGCCACAAACCCAAGGAGCATATAAACCTCTTCAAAACACCTCGAGGTGAAGTTACCGTTGTGAGTCCGATAAAAATAAATGTGAAAGCTGCTGTAATTTAAGAGATTTTACAAGCAGCGAGTTTGTGCTGGATTTACTCTGCATTAGTGATGTGTCGGTCGCGAACGAACCGGTTCAAAGAGCCGGCTCTTGTAAGTGAACGATGAGAGCCGGTTCCCGTGAACTGTTCCCGTCTAAGACCGAGCCATTTTTTTCTAAGGCTTGTCATTTAATCAATCAGAGCACAACAAGCAAGCTCCAAACCTCCAACCTGAGACACTTGGTTTTCCTGAATGTCAATCTGCCTTAAAAAATAGTTGAAGAAAGTGTTAAATCAGTTTTGCATTTTGCAGAGTACAGTGGAACCTCTACTTACGAAGTTGATCCGTTCCGTGACCCGATTCGTAAGTGGAAAAGTTCGTTTCTCGAGTCAATTTTCCCCATATAAAATAATTGAAAAGCAATTAATGCGTTCCAGCCCCACCCCGAAAGTCACCTTTTTGCACTGATATATGTTTACAAAACTCTCAAATTAGTAAAAAATGTAGCATTACTAAAAATTAAAGAGAAATATAGTGGTAACAGTAATAAACGACTGGCTGGAGGAGTAACACAGGCACTGGCTGTATGACGGGTGGGTGGATAACGGAGAGTAGGCGGGTGAATGTGGGGAGATGAAGTGTAGATACGGCTTAACTTAGCAGTCTGCTATATACACTAATGCTAAATTGCTAAATCTACAATTTGCTAATCTTAAAAGCTTGAGGGTCAAGAAAACGAGAGAAAATGGGTCAATGACTCAAGTCTGGGCGCGCTGGGAGACTTGTCTATTGGGGTCAGTGGCCATTTCCAGCCGGCGGCTCGGGTTCGTTTCTAGAGTCATGGTTCATTGGTGGAGGCAAAAAATATTCAAATGCCTGGTTCATATCTTGGAAAGTTTGTTAGTATAGGCGTTCGTAAGTAGAGGTTCCACTGTATTTGTTTATTTTATTAATCAGAAATGGATGATTATATAATTTAATAAGCTATTTTGTAATACCTAGTTGGGTTCCATTGGCTATATTTCAGAGTTTACAAGTAATTTTTTATTAAGGTGTTTAAATAAAAATCCAGTTATTTATACAATTGAATGTGTGAGTGCAATCAGTGAGTTATTACAAGACAGCCATAAAAACAATTGGCCATTGCAACACTATTTATTATTTTTAATATTGAACAATAATATTTTGTCCATATAGTCATTTAAAATGTAGGTAATATTGTTCTGTACCAGTGGAAATAATTGGTAAAACAAAGAGCCATTTAGGAGCCGAAAGAGCCGGCTCTTTTGGCTCGGCTCTTCATAAATTTCGTGGTAATTGACATGGCTCTGGCCAATCAGCGATCTGCAGGGTTTACACGTCACCATTTAGTACCTACTTGGCACTGTTGGAATCCTGGGGAAGCTGGGACTGAAAACCTACCCAGTTCCAGGGACCAGGTACCAGATTTGGCCAGTGGAAAAGCAAAAGAGCCATGCCGAGCTGAGTAGAGTCATGTAGGCTCCATGCAGTAGAAAAGTGCCACAAATAGCTTGTGGAAGTATATGATTCCTGACTCCAAAATCGTTCAACTGACTCAAAGCAAATGGTTGGATGTTTTTTTTTTTTTTTTCTTTTTTCTCACACTTGGATTGTTTATATGAGCAGTACAGTCCCAAGTGGAAAAATACAAAAGCATGCAAATATGCATAATATGTTCCCTTTAAAGCTAGCTTTTCCACTTATAATAATAATATTTAATAATAATAATATTTAATAATAATAACGTGCAGTTATTTGTTATTGTACAATGTACAACGAAATGTGTCTTCCTGTGGCAGTGAACACACACACAAGTACACTAGGGGCTGTGAACACATACCCAGAGCAGCAGGCAGGGAGTGTGGAAGTGTTTTCAAATGTCTATACATATTACTGATATGTATTAGTGCTCACAGGAGAACTATGGCTAAATGAGTGAGCAGTAAAACTAATAAAAGTAACAGCAAAGTTTAAAGCTCCAGTCTGAGTGCTCTTTGAGAGAGCTCTAGAAACAAGACATTATGTCCCAGTTTGAGAGGGAGTCTACAGTCTCAGGAAAATGTAATCACTGTTGCTTTCAATGGACACCTGTGAAAAAAAATTGAAAACTAACACAAAAGCATGAACAAATAATAATGAAAATAATGACTGATATTCATCACTTGACACCCCTAGAATAAGATAATATTGTATGTTGTGATTACCTGAATGGAAACTAAAATTAGTTTTAAAAATGCTGAAACACTGTGAGCACCACTGTTTGCTGAGGCAGAGCAGACAAAGCCAAATCTTCTGTAAGATCAGCTTTCAGAATGGCTAATCCTGTCTGCACCCTGGGAATGGAGAACCCTGCTGTGTTTGGACGCCCTTGATGTAGTTTAGGCCGTTTTATTCACGGGGTCTTTTTGTTACTTTTCTGTAAACATGCAAACCTTCTTCTAGGCCTGATGTTGGGCTGAAGGCAATCTAGCTATGATCTGAACTTTTTAAACAAAATCTTTTCTTTATATATATAATTATTTTACCCAAAGACTTCAAGCATAACTGTCAACACCACCTGCTATTTCTTGGAGGCCTTGCCAGCTTCGGTCCCTTTCGCGTGAGCCATGTGTTGTCATAATGTAAAGCCATTACAGAGAGTGTTTAGCACAGTTTTGGACGGAGCCAAAACATGAACAACAAAAGCTCGCCAATTATGGAGTCATTTGAGTGTTTGTTGAGCCTTCAAATAGGCCCGGCTTCGTCTGGCTGACCATATTGAAAGGGTCAGATGAAACATCTGAGTCTTCCGCTTTTACTGCGCATCCTGTAATCCTTTTCGCACATTTTGATGCCCGAGAAGAAGAAAAAAAGGGAGGGAGGGAGAGAGAAAAGGGTAAAAAAAAACCCTCAACTTTGTTCCTTGTAACAATTTGGCTCTGAATGTCTGTGGCACATTGCACTTGCGTCTGTAGCAGCATGTGTTTCTGGGATTGTTCTGGAAGGGAAAATGCCGAAACAGCAGGGAGCGGGAGATAAACAGGCAATTCGTGACTCATTAAAAAAGGCGATGGTGGCCAACATTGTGGAGAGTGTGAAGACCCTCGTTCCAACTGAGCTATAAACTTTTTTAGGCACCAGCTGGACCCAGCATCTGTTAGCAGATAATCTGGTGCGAATGACACAGGAGCGGCACATTCGTGAAAAAAAGAGCCCTGACATCTTACATAACTGCGCTGATTGGGAAACGAGCCGCTGCAGCGTCCAGCCGCTTTAGGCCATTAGCCACGAGCTGCAGGACTCTGCGGGGCACGGCAGAGACACACTGAGAAATCTGACCACCTCAAAGTTATAATTCAGAGCTGCTTGGAAAACAGTTGGACTAAAAAAGGGCACATGGCACTGTGCTAATATCAGAAGTGAAGGGATAAACTTGGTGATCTGAGTTTTTACTTATTTCATTTTTAACGCAGTCATATTTTTGTGTGTGCATCAGCTAGTAAGTACAGTACAGTATATTGTATTTTATTCACTATTACATGACCATTTTCCGTGTGATCTTCATAATTTAGAATCAGATATACGCTTGCTATTGTGCCATCAAGAGGTAGTATATTCTCTGATTGATTGTTGTGTTTTGGGACAGGCTACAGCACTGCTTACAAGTCTGAAAGGACAGACCAAGATAGCTGTAGGCTAATGAGAGATATGTAAACATTGTCACATCACAGAAATAGTACATTAAAAAAATGCATGTTTTTACTATACCGTCTCTATATGTGACTGTGTGAGCATAAATTGTGTCTTTAGAACTTTTTTAAATTTAGAAATAGCTACATGCTAAGGAAATTAGCTTTAATGTGGCTGTTATTAAACATTTGAAGAAATCTACTCTTGAAAAGCAATGCCAGAAACCACAAGTGAATATATTTAAGATTATTTACCAGCTGGATGCAGTCTGAGGTGTCAAAGCATGCAATAATCTAGGTGAACACTTGGCACAATGCTAATTGCAGGGGTATACAATTACATTACTTGTTAGCAATGTTAGTTTTATAATGCCAGTGCAAAACCAAAGAAGTAAACTGTGCAACAGAAGGTGAAACTTTTTTTTTTTTTTTTTTTTTTTTTTTTTTAATTATTTCCGAAGTAATGGAAATGTTCTATTAAGTACCTGCATCCCTCCTGCACCTGCTTCCTAAACCCTGTTCTCACTGGACCCAGGAGCATTATTTATTTGCATTGCAGTAGCCCAGTAAAATGTACATTTACCCTGTATCTGCAAAGTTTTAAAAACTGTAATGGCTAACATTATTTTCTTGACAAATCAAGCCTGAAAAGAGGCTGATATATGCATTGTATATTCTTAACACGTCTGGTCAGTCTCTGTAGTATGAGCATCACAACACCAACTATTGCCAAACAGTGTTCGGAAGGCATGCAGTCAAAACAGTGTGACACAATTTAGTGAAAGTATATTTGGTCACATTCTTGAAAGTGTGTAAAGATGTTTACAACCTCATTAGTCTAGGAGAGAGCTTCAGTGTATGAAAAATAGATAAGCTGGGCCGGGGCTCCAGCCAGCTCCCTGCCAGAGGAGTGCTGAGCTACACTTAAGGCTTTGCGGCATGACAGAAGGCCGGCCTTTTCATTCTGCAGCATCAGGGTATAATTTGGACTTTAAGAAACTTTACGAGTCCCTGAACTGATTTTCTGGAATATGAAAACATCAGCATATGGAGGAAGACAGCACCGGGCTAAAAAGTCAATTTCCCTGATGGAACATACCAAGTGGGGTGACATTCATATTACTGCGCCTTTGGCTCGGTTGCTCAGGACAGGAGAGCAATGGTGGCTGTTGCCAGGGAAGGGGAGGTAAGTGCCACACGAATGCTACCAGACTGACAGAAGCTGCTCAGAAGCTGCCAAAGTTTGAGCCCAGCCCTGTTCTCGGGGCTGTGCTAAAAACCTGCTGTTGCCCACCCCCAAAAATTCCAGCATTTATGGCGCCAGTTGAAATGGCCTGTTTCGGGATGGAGCCGGGCCCCATTTGAGTCCGCCAGGCAGATGGAATGCAATATGCCAGGTTTCTGTGAGGCCAGATGTGGTGCCCACCGATGAGCCCCCACGAGAGGGAACCTACGTGTATGCAGCATCTGGAGTGGTGGCTTTTTAACCCATGTGTGTACCTTCACCTTGCTCAGAGGAAGGCCCGTGTTAGAAGCTGTAGCAGCTGAGGGCCAAGCTCGAGTTCTGGAGTTCAGTGAGGCGCTGGAGTTCTGTTTTGAATATGTTAAGTTGGCAGCACTCTCTGCTTAATTTTCTGCCATAAAATATTTTAACAAGGCAGTACATAGTCCCTTTCAGTGGGTAGTAAAAGGGATAGAACAGTCATCTGCTGCTCCCCAAGTTGCAGCATTTAAAGTGAGATTATTGAATTTTTAGACCAGCATTGCCCATCAAAAGATCAGGGACACTTCACCTTACTGAGTGTGTCTGATTTATATTGTCACTACATTCTTTACTATGGAAATGAGGACAAAAGTTCTAATATACACATCTCGTTCCTCAAACGTTCAGTATATAATACACAACACTGTAGCCACATACGACTGAGCTTTCTGATGGAAATTCTCCAGCAAATATAAAATCATGTATTGTCTGTGGGGTAGAGTATCTACAGAGCTTTTATATTACATAGGGTATCTATGTATATTGTATATTTAGGTAGGTATTCCTTGATTGCAGTGAGTAAAATGGTATGATAGCATGTTTGTGGCTTGTATGATATTGTTTATACTCTGTATAAGACAGAGACATGATGTGTAGTGATTAATGCATATCTCTTGTGTATTATGTGTACTGGTCGGTGAATGTATAGTGTTGGATTGTTTTAGAAGGTGTTGCCGTTACACCTGTGTAAAGCTGATATGAACATAGCTGCTTTGTACTGCTTTGAACATAGCTCTTATATACTGGGCCTTGTGCCATCTTGATACTGTGCCAACGGTCAAGTAAAGGTCAAAATGATATAATGCTGTTTATCTACAGCATTATATCATTGAAACCTTTTTTTATACATTTGGACTCACAGTCATCACAGTGCTACCAGGGGTTAGAAGAGTTTTTCAGAACTCTTGGAGGAGAGCTTCCTAGTTTTTCTAACTTAGCTACCAAAAACAGTATTGGCTACTATTGCACTGGATGATATATTTAAGCCAAAAAAAAACAGTCTACAAAGTAGCATTTTTACTTATGAGGCTACTTTGGCTTGCAACGATAGCACAATATCACTGGTATCTGAGATATTATGGAAAACATTTAGTGATACAATTTACACATCCTTAACTCTCTCTCTCTCTCTCTCTCTCTAGCTTGTCAAAATCCATCAGCAAGTAAGCTCCACCCCTTCAGTCAGGCATGACAGGAGAAACTGTCAATCACTCGAATCGCTGAGCAGTTTGATGCAGTCTGGCCCTACATGGGCTTGTCACGGGCTGATGGACATGTGGACTTTCCCACCTTGTAGGGGGTCACAAAGTGGCGGACGGAGGGATGGACACACTTATTTAACCTCAAATGTTTGCATAAAATATTTCGCATTTTGAACTGTGAGAAGTCTTATATCAGTTGCTCTGCTCTTTTCAAATAATACCAGATAAAAATTAATTAGATGTGAATGAGAACGAGAAATCTCCTACTGAGAAAGCTCCTGCAATCACTGATTACGGATATTTGCGGATATTTGCTTTTGTCTCCAATCTTCCGACGTTTTCGCCTTAAACAAACATAATCATATACAAGGTTCTGAAGCCCAATTAAACAATAATGTGACAATTTCACAGTACAGCAAGCAAATGACAATTATTCAGCTTACTCAGGCAGTGTAATGTCTCTAAATGAACTAGGCACTTTTCCTAACTCCAGACAGACTCAGACAGAGTTTGTATAGAGATATCGAGAGGATAAAATGGAACGCCATCTTGATGGCATATCCAAGAAACTAGTGTGGTAATACACAGTGCAAGGATAACTAGCACTTTTATATTTTTGCCATTCAGTTTTCAAGGTTTTGGCTGCACTCTGAAATAGCATATGTTAGCTATATAGCTATATAAGTTTCAGTGTTATACTGAAACTTATACTGATATATATATTTTTGTGCCTTTTGAAAATGTATTTATTTATTTATTTATTTTTATGGCACAGAAACAACCTGTTAGATATAATGAAATCCACTTTAACTTTTGAATTCTAACTAAAGGACAACTAAATTACACAGTTACACAAGTTTTACCCTTTAGTTATTTGAATGATAGCATTATATTAAAATATGAGTACATTTCAAAGAATGTTGCAGAAATGCAGAAAGAAGAAATATCCTGGGCAGCTGAGTCTGTCCAGTGTCTCTTTTTTCTGCATCCTGCTCCTGTTTTTATGAATAATTAGTGATGTGTGTCAATATTGCACCCCATAGTAACCATATGGTTGGCCCGGGCAGACAGGCGATTGTTTGGCGCTGTGAAATATTGTGTAACCCTGTGAGTTGTGGAGCCAGTGGAAACAGGAACTGTTGCTCAGACTGACAGTTACATTGTCTGCATGAATGGGGGAAACTTCTGAGGAAAAGACACAAGTGGACCCAGACAGAATGTCCTGACCCTGGAGAGAAAGGCCAATTTGACATGGTATAGGGTCTTCCATTCCTTCCCACCTCTTGGTATTAACCATTAGAGCCATGACATAGGAAGAGACATGCTGGATCTAAGAAGGTTTGTTCAACAGCAAAGAAAAACCGCTTTCTTTATTCCCTGTTGTTTTGTTCACGTTATTCAGCATTAATGAATCATTAAGCTGTTGTTGAACGCCCCCATCATTTGGGAGAGCATGTCTGACAGAATGGATGAGAATGAGGAGTAAACAAAGGTTGGCAGCACGTTCGGGCTAAACCCTACTAGGGAACTGGACATTTCTCAGCATTCTCTGCCAAGAAAGTAGCAGCGGATTACTTAATCTAATGTCTAATTGGAGTAGATTGTGGTCTTTTGGCCCAACAGTGGAAAAGTGGAGGGCAAAGGAAAGATGGACTTGAAATGAAATCCACACGAATAGAAAAAAATTTTAGGCAGTGTACTTTAAAAAGGCCACTTTAAAGTTACTACTCATAAACATGATATATGTTTCTCTTAACTTGCCAAGCTTTTTTGATGGTAACACATAAGTCTCATGTCGTTGGCCTTCAAGCTGACTCTGAGCCTAGAGACTGTTCTTAACACTTCTTAACTTTAAATTTCATAAATCCAGTGCATCTTCTGGAGGCATGTTTTATTTTCATTTTGATTGCCATAATTTTGAAGTCATTAGAAGAGAATGCTTTTTTTCTGATCAGTGGTTATCGCTTTCCTTAAGCCGTTACCTTTTATCATCCTTCACACTTCCGGAGGACAATTAGTGTTCTTCAAGCGATAATCTGCTTTGTTCACCAATAAAGAGCTACTAAAGTGATGCCCAGCCTGCCTTTATCTTAAAGATAAAGCTGAACAATTAAAGCTCATGTTCCTTTGCACAGCATTTGATCGTACACAAAGCTTGCTCTCCCTCTTTTTTATGGTGGGGTGGGGTGGGCTGGGGGGGACATCAAGCCAGGCAGTAACAAGCATGTGGCGGCTCCTTGTTTTGGCTCCACCAGAGGCATTCAGAGTCAGTGTTTGGACTATCGGCATGATTTATTTGTCTACACTGACCTGCGTCCCCTGCTTAATTACCCTGGGACAATCTCAGACTGAGCCTCTTGACACTGGCAGAAAGCCCAGCCACTTTGGCTCTTGGGACCAACTGTTGACCTGATGGCCGGAGGGGGTGGATGAGTGGGTGATTGGGGCGGGCTGGTGGATGAGTCGTGGGTTTACCCAGCGTTACAACCCTGGGGCCTCTGCAGTGGTCCGGAGCCGCTGGCCCACGGCCTCCTGGGTAGGGGAATCCCATTCGCCCTAATGAGGTGTTAAAATGTGGAGAGGGCAGTGGGTGAAAGGGTGAAAGTGACATCAGGATGCTTTCAAGTGATCATATCTCGGCCTCAGGTTAAAGAGGTTTCAATGACATACCCTATGCCGACTGTCTTTTGTTCCCTCAGTAATGAGCTACTAGTGTGATCAGATTTCGCTGTTAATGCTTCAATAACTTAGGAATGAAACCCTCCACCAACATGTTATTTTAGGGCAACTGTCCACTTGTAAACTGTATGTTATTACTAGGCTCCTGCCCCCACCAGTAAATCATTGACCAAGAGCAGCAGCATCAACAGAGCCAGTGTACACGGTTACCTCAGCGACGCTCCACATCAAACACCCGCCGCCGTCCTCCCAAGTGGACCACATTAATCCACAATGATGACGAGCCCGGGAAGCTTTGAACTCAAGCATTAGGAAAACCAAACTGGGCACTCTCCAAAGAAAGTACTCCTATGAAAATGGAAATTCATTTCAACTATGAACATGAAGAGATCATTATGATGTCTCATTTGCAGGGGGAGAGTGGGGGATATCATACAACTGCACAATGTGAACTAAAGCAAAACTAATTACCAGGAAAGTTGTGTCTGACAAAAAAAATAAACATTTAAAAACACAGCATGGAACCTTGAGATGTTTTCCCTTGTTCTTACCTAATTGTACTTTCCTATATGCTTTGGCAATAGGGGGGAATGTTGACTATATAAATATGAATAGACAATTAAATCAAATGAGAGGGTTTGACTGAAATCAAGGAAAGTGAGATCATTATAATGTGTACACGCAGACAACTGGGGGCTGTGCATGAATATACCTTTAAAGTGTCTTTCTGAAGTTGGCTTTGCCACTTCTGCACAATTAGTGTTACGCAGAAGATTTGAAATGTGCCTTTTAGCACAGCAGTGTCTCACTAATATCATATTATTCTGGAAAATGCAGAATCAAACTCTACTGGAATGCATCCACATCTCATTTTCAATTTCTAATTTTTAAGAATGTACTTCTCAAATGGAATGCAAATTATAAATAGATTTACAACATGCCAGAATGCAGTGAAGCTCTTTTAAGAGCTTCAAATAACAACAACAACAATAATAATAATAATAATAATAGTAATAATAATAATAATAATCACTCCTAACTAAACACTTTTTCCTTTTTTTTTTTTGTTTGTTATTAATCTAAATACCAAATTATTCATAATATAAGATTGATTTTTCTTGTATGTATTAAACCCACTCCCAGCAATACATAGATTCATTCATTCTCATATTCAAAACCATGCACCCTGTTAAAATGTCAACCCATTCATAATCCAATTGGTTTATTTGCATTTAAAATAAATGTGATATAAAGTCCATGCATGTACAAAGAATAATTCACCCAGGAGTATCCAAAGTATTGAATATTAAAAAATAATGTAAATTCATCTGGTCTTTTAGAAAAGAAACCACTGACTGTGATTAAGCCTTAATTCCCCATTCAAAAGACTTTGCAAAAACCTAACCAGCGATAAGAGAGATATAATGATTCCCCAGTATATTATGACACTACCCTGTAAAAGACCTTGGACTCTCCATTGGGTTGTAAACTGAGTGGAGACCCTTCTGACTCATAAAGTGGTCAAGACCAGTGAAGGTTTGTAGTGGCTTACTGGACAAAAGTAAAGTACCACGACCCTGTGCTGATGTGAACAAAGCTCAGGACCCCTGCAGCACCCCCTTCCAAACACACACACACACACACACACACACACACATATACTCTCACACACCCCCTGCTTGCAGTTACCTAGGAACCTGTGACTGGGGGCCTGAGTAATGCTCCTGTACAAAGCTGCTGACAGCAGAAGTGTGGAGAGAGTGATGGGACGTCCCACTGGCCGTGCCTCTGTCCACCCTCACACCCTTACCCTTTCTCTTTCAGCTCTCCAGCGTCTACAAGAGGAGGCACTCGGAATGGCATCCTCCAGACTGGCAGTACTTGATCTGGAGAGGGGGGGTTATTTTCTTTGAAGTGTAGATGCAGGGTATGTTTTGCATTTCTGAAAATCCACTGGCTTTAGTCTGTACAGAGGCTTATGCAAAGGTTTGGCACATTGGTCTTTTTTCTTTAGTAGTACTTGCCAGTACCACCCATTAGCTAGCCCAGTCTCTCCCTTATACATCCCCCTACACACCTGCACCCCCAACCAGGCTGAAAAGGTGAAGAGAAGTACACCATTGGGCTGCAGACAAAATTGCTTGGAGGAAAACTACCTAGTCTCACCTACCCACAAAGAGTCAGGCAAAAGTCCCCTGTTGGACTCACATCATTGAATCACTGTGGATCAAACTTATAATCACCTGATGATCCGGTGATCCAGATGACCCTGTGCTTAGACTACTGTGCCACTCAGGAACTGCTATTGTGTTGATATTCTAAATGCAAATAAGATTCCACTAAGGGCAGGTTTTAGAACATTTATATACATTTATTGCATTTAATACAAAATTATTTTTTCACATTATTGTCAGTGTGTATGTCTGTGCAAATGTTATGGCACCTTTTATGTTTGAATTTTTTTTCCCTGCAAAGTTGTGCAATAAAATTTTCTGACATTTCCACATATATTAACAAAGATAAATGTACAAAAGAAATTAATGAAACATGATCAGTATTTGAAGAAACCATAAAGATAGTAAAATTAACATTTTCTACACAGGACACTTCTGTGTATTCATTCATTCATTCATTGTCTGTAACCGCTTATCCAGTTCAGAGTCACTGTGGGTCCGGAGCCTACCCGGAATCACTGGGCGCAAGGTGGAAACACACACTGGAGGAGGCACCAGTCCCTCAAGGGCGACACACACATTCACTCACACCTATGGACACTTTTAAGTCGCCAATCCACCTACCAACTTGTGTTTTTGGACTGTGGGAGGAAACCGGAGCAACCGGAGGAAACCCACGCGGACACGGGGAGAACATACCAAACTCCTCACAAACACCAGGTCCCTGGAGCTGTGTGACTGCGACACTACCTGCTGCAACATGGTGCCGCCTCTTCTGTGTATTATAATCTGCAATTTCTTTTTATTTGCTAACTTTAACATATAAGACAAATGGCACATTCTGATTTCTTCATTCAATCATTCATATTTGTAGCCACTTTAACCTGTTCAGGGTCACAGTGGGTTCAGTGCCTACCCAGAAACACTAGGCACAATGTTGGAACATGCCCTGGACAAAGCGCCAGTCCTTTGAATAGCAAGTCCACCTACTAACATGTGTTATTGGACTGTGGGAGGAAACCACCATCCAGAGGAAACCCACACAAACACGGGGAACACATTAAACACACCAAACAGACAGTGACCCAAAGTGGGGTTTGAACCCACAAACCCAGAGCCCTGGAGCTTTGTGAGAGTGAGACTACCTGTCGCACCACTGTGCTGCTGCCTTTTGATTTATTTGATTCCAAAATGTTGCCAAGTCTGAAAATAAACAGGAAATGTGCTAAAAAAATTATTTGCCCAGCAGTGTCCAGACCTTTGACCATTGATGAAGTGAATGAGTTGTGGATGACTGAGGAATGGATTACTACTTGTTTCAAACAATTTTTGCAAAATTAAATTCCTCATTGTATTGCACTGTCGAGAAATTAGAAGGAGTGTCTGAGGATGTATTTTGTTTATGTTATATTCCATATTTATTAAACAAATAAAACTGACCAGACTATTTATATGACACACAAAATAGTTGCAGGCATCACTGCACTGAAACAGATCCCTCAGAAAATAAGATAATGAGTGCATGAGATATAAAAGATTCTCTCTCTCTCTCTCTCTCTCTCTCTCTCTCTCTCTCTCCCTCTCTTTCTTTCACTCTCTCACTCAGTCAATCGATAAAAATAGACTATAAGCATGGCATTAAATATTCATAACATAAAAAAGAAATATGTAATTTGTAAGATATGCAATGTGTAGTGTAATGCAAAATATTTCTTTATTTATATAAAATTATCTATATCTACAAAAGTATACAATATATTTAAATACATTTTTTTGTATTTAAATGTATAGACAGTCTCAGAAAATAATATTGTGCCAAAGACTGAAATTAACTGGATGAATCTTTGGATGAATCACTCTTCACTAAACTGTTAATGTCTTTGGGAGATCTATTCAATGTAAACTCTGTTAGCATTATTATCAAAACATGTTCTTTGACTCATAACAACAGTGGATTGTTAAGTGCAACAGAGCACCTATTTTTCATCTAGGTTCTTTGGTTTTTTTGATGCCAATAAATGTCCCTTAATCTAAAAGAAACATTTAAGCAGATACAGAAAATTCCAGTGTTTTTCTGAATAGAAGTGCTGCCTTAGGCAAACCCTTAGAGGGGCTTTTATTTAGGGGTTATTAGTTCAAGTAATATGATATTAATTAACAGACATTCATTTGTAAAAAACAAAAAATCAGCACACACACATACACAAGGTTCTACATATTACCGAATGTTATTTTACATGTAACAACTGTGGAACATTTTAAGGGAACATAGAACAGGTTTTGTTAAACATAGGACAAAACTATTGTCATTTTTAAATGGTTATTTATGTATTTACGATTCTATATAAAGAAACACTTCTTTTACTGAACAACCCTAGTGTACATTCAAAATAGCAAAGTAGTCTCGTCTTTAAATCTCTCTCACTCTCTCTCTCGCTCTCTCTCTCTCTCACACACACACACACACACACACACCCTCTTCCCCCAGCTTTCCTAGTGGAGTGTAAGCAGCCCGCTGGGCAGAAGCGCCACTCTCTCTCCAGGGGGACACAGCCCTGTGGCCCTCACCCTCTTTATCATGCGGCCCCCAGCCTTCAGCAACAGCTCGTCTACTCTTTCGCCTCCAAGTCTCCACTGCTTTTGTCTCTTCCATGGGCAGGAAGACCCTGCTGGAAAAAAGGGAATGTATCGCTACACTGCAGCCAAGGCAACCTTCAAACCATCCAGAATACAGTTCAGTATAACTCCAACATACAGGACACATACTGAAATATGAGTCCAGATATTTCCCCTTAACATTAAAGACCCAAATCACAGTCCACATTTAACTCTCTCATTCCCAAACTAAATAACTTACAAATTAGTCTCATAATAGTTGATGAATAACCTACAGTAGTTAATGGATAATAAGCTTCAAACTTAATGTTTGAGTAATGTGTCCATTTGATGGTTTAAATGGCTAATGTGACTCAATGATTTAAAAAGAAGTATGGGTTGTGACAACAGGGATTCAAACAGATATGGATTAAATAAATGTTTATTAATACAATTGGACAAATTTTAAACCTAGCATAAAATAATCAGGATTACATTCAAATCATCATTTTAGTTCTGGATCAGTTTTGCTATTAACCTAGTTCACGTTTTTTGTTTGAGGAGACAGAAGTCTATTCTGTCTATAGTATAGTGGGTTATCCATCATTGTATCTATAACAGGGCGCACACAGGGCACACACGTTGCACAACAATTGTGGGGTCCTGATTTTGATCCCCAGCTCTGTGAGGTGACTGTCTGTGAGAAGTCTGATGTGTTCTCTCTGTATTTGTGTATATGCTGGAAGGTGGACTTGCTGCGTGAAATCGTCCACAGGTGTGAGTGTGTGACTGACTGGGTGAGTGTGTGATGCCCTATGATGGCACCACTGTCTAGGGTTTTTTTCCTGCCTTGAACCCAATGATTATTTGTAGGTTCTGAACACACTGTGACCCTAATGAGGATTAAATAAAATGAAAAAAAAATAGACTTATATTTTAATAGTATCAATTAAAATATAAGTCATCACTGTCCAATGAAGAACACGCAACTTTTTTCTTCCAATGAAGAAAAAGCAACTTTACAGGGGAAGGAACAAACCTTTCTATGGAAGTCAGTGTTAAAAATGTTTGAGCATTTCCATTCATCATAACATTTTCACACAATGTGAAAGCTGGTTGTTGTATTCAGATTAGGTTGTAAACTAAAAATAAAAATAATAAATGAAATGGAGCTTTTCATTGGACAGCATTAATATATTATTATATTATATTATAATTATACAAATATATTTACAAAAATAAATATAATACAATAATATGCATAATAATTTTACAAAAATATTTAATTAATAACATAAATAATGGCATTTAAATCTATTTCCACTTACATACATGAAAAGTAAAAAAATGCCTCCTCCTGTAAGTTTTTTTAGATACTTTTGCACAGAAACGATGTAAACACATATTTACTATATGTAAGGCACAGTATATAATGTGTTCAGACATAGAATTTCCGTGCACTTAGTTGAGGATTGAGGGGGGGTTAAAAGATTGTGAGTCTGTGCTGCCCCCCAGTGGCTGATGTTTTCCACAAGCGCTGCATTTTTTCTGCGATTATAATTTACATTACATTTATGCATTTGGCAGACGCTTTTATCCAAAGCGACTTACAAAAAAGGACTTACTTATCACATATAATATAATGATAGTTAGTATAATAATAATACTGTTAATCAAACTGTTCTGCCCCTCAACCATGAAACTACCTATATACTACTTTACTTTACTAGATTTACCTAACACTGTATATTAGTTCAGAGTAACATAGAAGATAGATAGATTAAACATTAAATTTACATTATGACTCATATAGGACCTTCACACAAATGTTCTCTCATTCAGTTCTACATTAGTGCTGCAGATAAGTTTGAAAACTGGGAACACTGATGATGTCACCACTTCTAGGGAAGCTACAGGAATGTTTTGCTGAGAGCTCACTTCAGTGTAATTTTACACATTGATGAGTTCGTCAGAAAGATATCAGTGAACCGGAAGATGACCTAAATAAATTCTTTGGCCCAAAATCCTATTCACAAAAGTTTTATTTTGCCATATAGTGACCAGCCAAGACAAGCCTCCCTTATTGCTTCAGAGTAATACTTAAGAAACAAGCTTGTATCAGACATGTCTTGACTTTATTTAGGGAATGGAAATGCTTGTAAATTTCCCCAGAAATGAAATGCCTGACTTTCCTTATGGAAGGTAAATCCTTTTGATATTCACTAAATAATGAGTAATAATGAATTAAATCTGTATTTTCTCAAAACAAGTGTGGTGCAGTAATTTCACTTTGGGCAAATATGAAGTTCAATGATGGTTGTGGCACAAATATATTTGTTGAATGTTTAAGACCAACAGCTTCGAGCAAGTGGCAAACCAGGCCCCAATGCATTATGGCTTATGGATTCATACAATAAACTAAAGCTGTATGGCATCTGTTAGTTAGTAATCTGTGGTTGCACTGATGGGTTTATTTTTCATGTGGATGGAAATATATAATAAATCAATTTGTTCACTGGCTCTTCACTTGCCTGCTTTTTCACAACTCACTCTAAACCAGCACACAGACGGGGAGTTCCATAACACTGTATTATACATTATATTACTCATGTTTACATTTATCCCACTGAATTACTTCTGATATCAATTTACTAAAATAAAACAGGAAGGGCAATTTCATTTATTCATTCCAAGAGCATAACACATGAGGGCAGTCTGGTTTTGGTTTCTCCCTAAACTCCAAAATGTTTTAACAAGGTTTAAAAAGGAACACGTGAAAGAACCATGTGAATGCGCAAATACTTAATTGCCTAGTTAACAAATCTTCTCTTTTACAGAATTTATTTTTCTTCGATAAAGAACATTTTTTACAATTGCAACAACTACATTGCATCCAAAAAAAAAAAAAAAAACATAAAAATAAAACAAAAATAACAAATAACAGGTTCTCCTATATACTACTGTAAATGTTTTGTTTTGAAAATAAAATAATCTCTCCTGAATCTTGATACAAAGAAAAAATTTGTAATGTTTCACTCTGCAGCCAATTTTGAATCTGATGCCTGCAACACACAAAACAATGGTGACAGAAGCAAAGTAAGACTGAGATATTTGAATATTCACGTTACACCATTTTCAGATATTTCTAAATATCAAATAAAATATTTCAAAAGCCTGCGGCACAGTGTCACAGTCACACGGCTCCAGGGGCCTGGAGGTTGTAGGTTTAAGTCCCGCTCCGGGTGACTGTCTGTGAGGAGTTTGGTGTGTTCTCCCTGTGTCCGCGTGGGTTTCCTCCCACAGTCCAAAAACACACGTTGGTAAATGGGTTGGCAACTCAAAAGTGTGAATATGCGAGTGTGTGTCGCCCTGTGATGGATTGGTGCCCCTTCCAGGGTGTGTTCCCGCCTTGCGCCCAGTGATTTCAGGTAGGCTCCGGACCCACCGCGACCCTGAACTGGATAAGCGGTTTCAGACCATGAACGAATGAATATATCAAAAGCCACCAAGTTCGAATGACGTGGTCATGAGTCCATGTTTTGGCCTGTTTTAGGGAAAAACGTCTATAAAGTTCTATGTCCTGAAGACAAAATGTACAAGCCACACTGTTATTGGTGAAAGGATTTCAAATATAAGTGGGTTGTTTCAAAATGTTTGAAGGTGGAAATTCCACTGCTGAGCTTTAACTGTTATGCAATATCACATGAATTATTATTCGTTCATTTTCTGTAACTGCTTATCCAGTTCTGGTTCACAGTGGCTCTGGAATCACTGGGTGCAGTGTGGGAAACCCAAAATCACAAGGAAAACACCCTGGAAGGGGCACCAGTCTTTCGCAGGTTCACATTCACTCACACATACATCTATGGACATTTTCTGAGTCGCCAATCCACCATGTTTTTGGACTGTGGGAGGAAAATGGAGCACACACAGACACATGGAAAACACAACAAACTCCTCACAGACAGTCACTCAGAATGGGACTCAAACCCACAACACAAGGACCCTGGAGCTGTGTGACAGCGACACTAAATGTGCTATCATGCCGTCTCATATCAACAATATTTTATTTATTTATTTGTTTGTGGGATGTTTGACAGTATTAAAAAAAAAAGAAAGAATTAAACTTTATGCAAACTTGTAAAGTAAAAGAAGGTTCAGGGAAAGTAACTAAGACCAAGAAGGGCTAGTATGAATCACTTTCCATCAGAGAAAATATAAATAAAAATAAAGAGAAGATGGTTAAATTAAATAATAATGAAGAAAAAGAAAACTATTATATCTGTTACTCTCTATTTATGTCAGTTCATTAAGTTCTCTAAATCTGGTGATAAATTAAGCCACATGTACTTAATGAATGCAAAACTGCTTTTTGAGACAGGTTATGGGCAGACGCAAAAATAATCTCTTTAACTGGTAAACTGGAAAATGTTTATAAACAACAATATGTATAAACAGAGTAAAATGTCATTAGGGGGCAGTATACAGCATTACTTTTGTTGCATGAAGTTGAAACCATAAATGGGTGTCTTAAAGGCAGACATTTTTTAAAATACAATTCTGAGTATGTTTCGTCACCATTTGTTAGCTTGTGTGTTTACGAAGTAATGCGTAAAGTACTGATGATGTCAGTAAATGTCACTGATCCAGTTTGTTTAGACAATGGATCCTCCAAATATTGAAAAGCATGAACGGAAATGAGGATATTGCTCTATTACTTCTCTGTATGTGGGTAATACCAAATTCATGAAATTGCATACTGCACAAAAATAAACACAGATTTTAAAAAAAGACAAAATATCACAGCTTCTACCAATATAATCCCTTCAGGACCATGGAGCCAAGGCTCTGACACAATGCATTATTGAATATTTAACAGAAAAAATAATTGAGCCCAATTATTAGAGAGAAATATATTATTTAAAAAAAAGTGATTTGTGCTTAATATCTATTTAATTAATAATTCATTCATTATCTGTAACCGCTTATCCAGTTCAGGGCCGCGGTGGGTCCAGAGCCTACCTGGAATCATTGGGCGCAAGGCGGGAATACACCCTGGAGGGGGCGCCAGTCCTTCACAGAGCAACACAGACACACATTCACACCAATGGACACCTTTGAGTCACCAATCCACCTACCAATGTGTGTTTTTGGACTGTGGGAGGAAACTGGAGCACCCGGAAGAAGCCCACGTGGACACGGGGGAAACACACCAACTCCTCACAGACAGTCTCCCGGAGCGGGAATCAAACCCACAACCTCCAGGTCCCTGGAGCTGTGTGACTGCTGTGCCACCGGGCCGCCCTTATATAATTAAATAATATCTATATTAGTTAAAAAGTTAAGAAACATCTTCCATACAACACATCAAAGCATGCAATGTTCATTCATGATCTGAAACTGCTTCATCCTGTTCAGGGTCGCGGTGAATCCAGAGCCTAACTGGAATCATTGGGCACAAAGTAGGAGCACACACTGGAGAACATGCCAGACATCACAGGACATCACACAATCACACTAGTGGAAACTTTTAATAAATCAATCCACCTACCAACGTGTGGTTTTGGACTGTAGAAGGAAACCAGAGCACCTGGAGGAAACCCACCAGGACACGAGAAAAACACACCAAACTCCTCACCAACAGTGACATGATGTGGGGTTTGAACTCACAACACCTGAACTCTAGAGCTATATGACAGAGACACTACCTGTTAGCATGCAATGTGAAAATAAATACATTTCATCATTTTCTCACTATCTAAGCCATATTAACATATTTTCTTATATGATACATTCATTCATTCATTATCTGTAATCGCTTATCCAATTCAGGGTCGCGGTGGGTACAGAGCCTACCTGGAATCATTGGGCGCAAGTCGGGAATACACCCTGGAGGGGGCTTATATGATACATATATTTTTTAATACATTTACGTTGAATAGCCTATTTGCATGTGGGCATGCTGAATCTAATATTCAGACAATTATTATGGTGACATTTTCCAGCTCTGTAGGATCAGTATAAGAGCTGATGAAAACACATGGGCAAAAGACCACTAGATGGTGCCTGAGGTTACTTTTCTTATCACTACAGTAGCACAAGTATTTTCAGTGACTATGAAAAGTCTATGAAAACTTTACTGGCCAGTGTTTCCCATTTGGAAGCCCCCTGCAAGTTCTGAGTCACACCATTCAACAGTGATCAAAGCATTCACATGCTGAATTCCCTGTTACAGTTGGGAAAATATGAAACCACACATTCAGACCATAGAAAAATAAATGTACCAAGAAAAGACCTGGATGGGATTCTTGAACTGAGATTTTTAAGTGATTAGACATACTGCTAGAAGACGACACCCCATATTATTAAAAGTAAAAAGGGTTCATCTTCACTTAAGCTTTGTTCTAAAAGAGAAAATAATAGTGTTTCATAGAAGGCCAGGCTGTGGAAAAACTTTTCTGCACCTCACAATGTTTTTTTTTTTCATTCTTTCTTTTCATCTCTGTCTGAGAATAACCCTGGGGAATTTCCCCTTGACTAAACCAAATGAGAAAAAAAGTGGACTGGGTGAATTATGTGAATCATATGTAAGTTCACATCCACTCTGAGGAATGTGTGGCACATTATATGAGGGAATAAAACGTGAGCAAAGTCTGAGACAGCCTGACTTAACATACGGATTTCACTACAGGTATGGACACAGCCACGGCTCCATAGGCTTCTCTGCACTGTGAAAATTTGCAGATTGAAACTAGATGGTACGTAGTGGTGACTCCTACATATTCTTTAACAGAAAAAAAGTGATGTTGTATCCCTTTAGTTTAATCCATTCAGTGTGACGTAAATTGTTATCTTTATAATAGATCAAAATGCTATACAACTTTTGGGCGCAGATGTAACATTGATATTACATATTACACATGTTCATAATGATTCAACTGGATGTGTGGTTAGTGTGATACAGTCATAAGTCAGAACATCTTCAATGTTCATGTGTGTAAAGTCAATGAAATGGGAAACAAGTATGAATGCAAGGCAAAAACATTAAACTTAAAGATAAAGAATTGAAGAGCATAAACTTTCAAGCTTGCCACATTCAAGAATTTCAGTTTCATTCTTTTTCATTATATATGTTTTGAGGAAATAAGAAACATGCTTTATTATTATTATTATTATTATTATTATTATTATTATTATTATCTCTTATATAAGATCTCCAACAAAAACACTTAATCTTATGTTTGAATAAACATAACTTAAACATGTGTTTCATGTGAGTTGATTGTAACATTCTTAATTCTTTATAAAATATAATTATTAATATCTTTACATTTTTACAATAACAAACAACTGGAATAATAGCATTGATGAACAAATTATGTAACAAAATCCCTAAACATCTTCTGAAATAAAATTTATTGGCCAGAAAGAGGCTTTTAAAATGGCTGTGTCAAATTTAGATTTGGTTTTTAATCTGTCAAGTTTTCCATTTAAATTTATATAGTTTTTTTTTTCATAAATTGTCTGCATAATTCAGTTGAAGAAATGTATCTGGACTGATTTGATATTAGATGCTGCATTGTAGACCAATTAACACAGATTACACAACTAGATAAATAACACAAATTTAGCCATTTTATTTTCTGTCCAAAATGCATGTCCACTGGGCGTTATGGATAGTTTTGTTTAAGACTTTATATTATGCTCATAGTTGGTAAATCAGAAATAATATATTTTCTTTGGTGACTACCTCACAGCAATTTGCATACCTCTTGGTCAGGATTGGCCTTTTAAAAAAATGCATTATGTAAACAAAATGCTACCATTTTGTGACGAACTGTATGCTATAAATGTATCATACATTTATATATACAGCGTCTCAGGAATCAGGCTACGTAATGGTGAATGTTTTGTGCAGATATAGCCTTTAGAGGCATTGTGTTTCTGACATCGGGTACTTCACTACTACTGTAATCAGTGCTGAATTGCCACTGTTTACATCTTAATGGAGTAGAACATTTGAGAAACTTGGGGATCATCTCTTTATGTAACCTGACATAAAAACTAGATGTTTTTAGTTGATTGTCGGAGAGCTTAATAAAATGTATTACTAATACAATGCCACATTTAAGAAAAGTTATAACACACCGTTTAGTGCAGAAGCTATAATCACAAATGTGCATAGAGATATTTGTGGTCCATCCTTGTTAAATTGTTTAGACATTATATAAGCATCCTTGACACTTTATTTACTGTTACGGCTTTTTGTTTGTTTTTGAGTATGTATTTTATATGTTAGACTTTTAGTCAATTACTAGCACCTATACTGATGTTTCATTTTCTGCAGGGATTTTGAGAACAACTCAGGGTTACAGCAGTTTCAACCAGCCGTTTCTTAGCGCCACCTAATGGTCAGGCTTTTTAACACAACACTAATATGATTTAAAGCTCAGAAAATACGCTTTCGGTTCTGTTTCATGTTATTCGTGACATTAAATCATTCGTACACCTGAGCAGAATGGATAACCGAATGTTAGCTGAGATGTAAACTATTTGTTTAAATGAAAACAAGGGCTAACAATAACGATGGGTGTGGCGAACGTTAAGCAGCGTGCCTGCGTCATCGTTTCAGCTCGTGACATCAGCGCGTTCAGCCGAGCGGGCTGGGCAGCAGTAATTGGCTGGAGCTCCTCAGTTGCCTGTGAAAGTGGAAAGTACCTCCGCGGAAATCCCCGCTGGCATTTCCTTGTTGACATCAATTCGAGGCGTTTTCTGACTAGATTTAGTCCTCCACCGAGCGGGTGTGCGTTTTCTGAACTATGTACGATGATCTCCGAGGCGGCTCGGCTCTGTGAAGGCGCCATGGAGCTTGGCGGACTGGAGTAAAGACAGAAAGACGGCGGCGGAGTAGAGCCACCAAGCAGCTTTTGTTAGTGGATACCGACATATTGAGCAGGTAAGAGAAAGGAGAAAAGCGCTAACCGCCCCTCTCCGTCTCTTTAGCTATCCCTTATAGTCCATATAATATAAATAAACCGTAAGACACTGGGTATTATGATGAGTAGCGGCTGGTCTGGTTGGCCGCGAAGCTGAAGTTGGTTCTATTTGATTTTTTTTCAGTTCCACCTTAAATGGTGCAGCAGTTACATTCTGTGGGTCTCGGTTGTTCTGCCACAGGCTGTAGTTAACTGCTGCAACATTTAAGGTGGAACGGACAATTAGACAGAGTAATCAGCTCCACTAGCCCGAATGTCACAGCTACAACATTTAAGGTGGAACAGATAATTATACCTGGAAATCAGTGTTGTTTGCAGAACGTTAACTGCTGCACCATTTAAGGTGGAACGGAGACGCCAGGTTCAGTCTCGCTGGCTGGCAGCCGTTGGCGGCTGAGTCTCAGTCTAAGCCTGATCCCCGCGGCTTTGACAGTCATTGTTTGCGAAGACGTCTTTTACAGTCAGTTTTAAAGAGAAATATAGTGTGAAGACCCGTGTTTTTTGTCGTCGTTGTGAATATGGTGTGTGTTGCCGTGTGCTCATTGTCTGTAACGGTCCTCTGAGCTGAATTACGTAATTGAGCGTCAGTCAGTGATCTGCTGCTTTACTACGGGAGGAGAGAAAGACAGAGAGACCGCAGCGGTCCCTATTGTTGTTGCCTGCGGGCTGTGATTGAAAAACACTCACAAACCAACGACACCCAAACATCTCCGCGTCCGTAATTGATTTAATCTCTCTGTGGGGAGACTGAAGATGGGCTCTAGTTATGGAGGTGATGGAAGGTATTTGAATAAAGTTGTCCTCAGACAACCTCAGTCGACCAAGTCTAAAGAGCCCCAGTCAGAGGTGTGCGATGATATCAAGAATCAAAATAATATCAGCTATATTCATATATAATTGATAACTGATGACGTATTTGAGAAGGTTCATTTCAAGATCATTAATGTTCCTTTGTAACAGTGGTGGATAAAGCTAACAATTTCATAAAAGTGTAACAGGTGAATCTTTTGTTTCTGTAATAAAGGATGTATTCATTATAATACACTAAGATCTTTCTTGAGCGTATACCATCAACATTTCATGTTATGAAAATAAAGTCTGAAAGTATACTGTAATGTATTTTGGAGAATAAGCATTTAGTTATTCTACTCCAGATAAATATAAAATATATATATATATAATTACTAATACTGATCCCTAGACTGAATGATGGCTTTGTAATTCTTAGCATTCTGAGGCAGCTGAGAATCGTGACTCATTGTTCAGAATGTGTGCACACTCTATTATGGGAAATTAGTAATCACTCTTTGCCCATAACACATATGATGACCTCTAGATAGTTGTTTACAATTCATTTTAGAATTGTACATGCCTCATGGGGCCTTTTCTACATGGAGATTGGTAGAATGGTTAAATTAGTTGGTGCATCTGAGTTTAAAGAAAGTCATTGTTGCTGTCCTTTACCCCACAGAGATAAATTGGTTTCCCACTTCATTCTCAAGAACACAATGTCCCAGGGTCAGAACTTCCTGCCCAAGTTCCTGTTTGTGAGCAACCTCCTGAAGGCCGTAAAAATACGGGAACGTGTGCCCAACGATGTGGTGAAGCCCTCAGCCAGCGGCGGCCTGGTCCATCACCTGAGGGGCATGCACCGCTACACGCTGGAGATGATCCGCATGAGCCAGTTCCCACAGGCCTTCCGTGAAGTCATCCAGGCGGCCATCTTGGACCGGGCCATGCAGACATCCTTGGAGCAAGAGAAGAGGCTTAACTGGTGCCGAGAGGTTAAGAAACTGGTGCCACTCCGGACAAACGGTAACACATTGTTTTTAGTTGGACCTTGAACATCTGAAATATAGAATGAATGTGCAAAATGTGAAGTGAAATTAAATGTGCAATTGTTTGTCATTGTACAACATACAATGAAATGTGGCTTCTGCATTTAACTCATCGGTGGCAGTGAACTCTCTCTCTCACACACACACACACCCACACACACACACACACACTAGTGCACTAGGGGCTGTGAACACACACCCAGAGCTGCTGGCAGCCATCCGCAGCACTCTGGGTGCAGTTGTGGGCTCAGTGCCTTGCTCAAGGGAAACTCAGATGCGGATTGAGGGAGGAGGACCATGCTGTTCCTTCACTCCCGGTCATCCGGTCATGGAAATCGAACCAGCAATCGTTCAGTCCCAAGCCCTCTTCTTTAACCATTAAGCCATGCCTTCCCTTGGACTAATGTTTAGAGAATCTGCTCTGGTGGCTGCTTTTGCTTTAGATGTTCTTCTATGAATATCTGTTAGCTGAATCTCAATGATATTATTCACTTTGTTTTACAGGATTAATCTGTTTGCCTCTTAAAGAAAGTATTGTCTGTGGAGCATACTGCCAGTGATTTTCTGGGTTGCTCATATTTTGCATCCGGAAAACAGCTCTTTCAATTAGACTGCAACTAATGAGGATGTGTTTATGAGTCATGTATAATATTTCCCACATCCCATTTGTGTAAGGCATAGATCCTGTGAATACAGAGGCTGTCTTTGTTTGCCATTCACAAAACCTTTGAGTCTCATGAAGGAATTTTGCTCATTTATCAGCATTAGATCTGGCTATTTTTTCCCCTTGCAGAAGCTGGCCTATTACATTTAAAACTGTCTTTGGTGAATACTCTTAAATACGAGACTGACTCGCTGAAGGCTTGAAAGAAATCCTTTTGAAACTCAGTGTAAGAAATGGGGCAGGATCAAAGTGTCAAATGTAGAGGAATAACTGTGTTACTCATACTTTTACTTTTTTTTTTTTTTTTTAAACACACAAATGTCTACTGCACCAGCTTATCAAACCTGGAGGGAAACTCTTGTATCGTCACAGTGACGTCCCCCCCTTCCACAGTCCTTGTCGTCTTGGTAGGGTTTGATTTTAAGGGACACATTGATGACTTGATCATTGAGGTCTTTTGAACATTTTGCAGTTAACCTTAGGCCAGACTATGCTACTGGCATAGGATGAGTAATTTTGCAAGAGGAAGCTTGTGTGTACATGGCCCTTTTGCTCCATTGTACAGTCACTAATTTTACAGTAACCCCCACCTAAACAACAGTGTCATGGAAGCTTATGTATTTCAGAAAATGACAGGTAAACTTTTCGGTATTTTGTCATGACTGAAACATTTCTGAACAAGGTTCCTGAACTGTTTTGGTAATGGATTGATAGTAATGGATTGTCTAAAGCTTTAACAACTATGCTGAATTACTTACAGTTTCTCTGTAGCATGTTCTATATTTCTGTGAAGGCTAATCATTGACTTTCCTGGTAGTTGACGCTTGTGATTGTAGTGTTAGTCCTTTTATATGGTTTGGTCTATAAAGCCTATATATCATTTCTTGATAGATCCTCTAATGAATCCGACATGTGGTCTTTTGAAAATGTGAAAGTGTTGGAATTGAACATGCTGCTTTGAATGAAAGACGTCTTCGAATGGAGGCCATTGGCTGCTGATTACTTGAATTCATCCCATCAGGTGACACTGACACAAGAGCGAGGAGAGCAGGACAATCCGTGATAGTGTCTGCGAATCAGACTCATTTTTATTTTGCATCCACATCCTGAAGCTACAACTGAAATAGTGATCCATGCTGAAAAGGATGTGGTTGTGACTGAGGGTCTGGGTATTTCCGAAAAACGGACCTATGTGTTTCATATCATTTTTGTTTCAGCCAACTAACATGCAGCTTGGTTTTGAAATTCTGGACATGGCATAAGCATTTTTGTATGGAATTGGTTTTCATTAGAATACATTGTTTCCATGAAGTGGACATAGTAGTAGTAGTAATAATAATAATAATAATAATAATAATAATTGTTGTTATTATTATAATTATAATTTAATCATGTCATTAATAATATATTTTCAAGGCCTCAGTTGAAAACAGTGTCAAGCTATGAAGCCTATGTCTCAGTTTATTCAATGTACTTGTCCTTTAAGAACAGTGACCGGTTCTGCTGGACTCATTTTATCTTTTTAAAATTGTAACAAAGGTTGTTTCATATGAACTACGCCATAGTTTCCACAGAACCACATTGGTCTCTAGTTTCAGTGATATTCACCTAAAAAACTGACTAAATATTCAACAGTGAGGTAGGATTTGGGTTTGGCCAAAGAAATAAATTATTTTGAATCCTGTTCAGGTTGGCTGCATGTACCAACCTCATCTTGTATTCAATTAAAAAATAAATAAATCTCCAGAGCCCCCTGTGATCATCTTGGAACTGTAAGTTGTTGGTAAAGCTGAGGTACACACATTCCTGTAGTGTGAGGCTCCTCCTCTTTGGAAAGTCCAGGCGCTCTGTAGCACAGCCCTGCTGTCTCTAGAGCAAACCAGGGGAAGAAAATGTTGAAGTGCTGGCCTTACGGCACTTAATCAGAGAGGCTCGCGTTCAAGGGAAATTCCTCTCTGTTGTGTTACAGGCTTGTGTTAAAGCAGTTTGTTGCCAGGCTGCATACACATGCTCATTCAAGTTGCACAACATCAAAAAAACCCTGGCCTTAAAGTGGTATCTAGGGCTAAACATATCTGCTGTTCACAGGAGTCTAGTATTTAACTCATTTGTAGATTTGGTGTTTGACGCGTCGAAATTGACCATTTTTATGTATAAAACTGTTGTGTTTTCATTTTCTTTGTGTCTGGTGTTTCCTGAACACAGGATTAGTTTCCTTGTATCTTTGTGACCATGTTACACTGAACTTCACTGGCCAATCAAGTTATTATCACTTTAGATGAGAGTTCATGTAAATACTTTTGCTGTTGAGCAAGAATGTTTTATGGATTGCATATATATGGGGTTTTGATGCTGACTACATATTTTACACATGTTGGGTTTCTTGTCAAATGATAGTAATTAGTTATTCATGCAAATTTTAGATGCCAAGTATGTCTTTTAACATCATTGTTCTCAGGACTTTGTGTACTCTGTCATTTTCTTTCATAACATAGCATCTTGGAATGTTTATGCAAATTCCATGCTAGGCATTTCAAACTGTCAAAACAATAATAATAAAGTACTGTATTTCTATATTATTACTGTACGCCACTTTTCTAATATAGGTACCATGACAGGTGACTATGTAAAGTCATATTTCCTCTTTTAGAGGTACATGGCCTCATGTAATAGATACCTCTAACAGCTTGGTGGAAATTCCCCAGTTCGTTTTTGTATCTCTGCCTGACAAAACAACTAACCAAGTCATATCTCTTAACGCCTCCAAAATTTTAATTTCTTAGCAACAAAAAGCAATATACATTCACTTTTATAGCTGCTTTGTCTTTTATAACTATAGTGTCTGGACTTTTTTTTTTTGCAACTTCTTTACTTATGACCTGCCTTTTAGGGTTTTTTTTTTTTTTTTTTTAAGTGGGGAGAAAAACACCCTTCTTTACGTGTGGAGGCGGTCTACAAAAAAGGCAACATTCAGACCGCAAGTTAGCTTGCAGTGCACAGACTCAGCATGTGCCCTTTCTGCTACATTTGATTCCAAATAGATAAAGTTGGTTAGGTTGGTTGTGTTGTAGGTTTATTTTTGTTTTTGCTTTTTTTTCCTCTCAAAGTTTAGCTTGATGTGTTAGTGATAAGGATTTTCTTTAATGATTTTTCATTAATTACAAAGGCCATGACTCCACATTCATAGTGTTCAGTGCATCCCTGACCTGGCAAATGCTTGTGATTGTTAAGGTACCTAAAGCAGATTTATTGCCCCACTGTTACTTTTTGACCAGTTTAAAAGTCTACATGACCAGTTTAAAGTCACAGCTATAAACTTTGTGTGTTCAGCTAATGAATTATGTCCTCTTCTGTGTGTTTTTCTAGGCGATGGAAACTGCCTTCTTCATGCAGCCTCACAGTATATGCTGGGAGTGCAGGACACTGACCTGGTACTCCGAAAAACCCTTTATGCCGTGCTTAAAGAGACAGACACTAGTAATTTTAGAGCACGCTTTCAAACAGAGCTGCTACACTCCCAGGAGTTCACCCAGACTGGCCTGCGCTACAGTACCAAGGTAGCTTTATTGCTCTCTTGTAGTATATATAAAATAGAGCAGCAGCCTGTGAACTTTAGAACTTTGAATTTTGAGTACCTTAGAGCCTTTTCACATTCCTACAATTTCAATGCAATTTGTTGTTACTGTGCTGCCTGGAGTAAATGGTTTTATATTCCTGTAGTGTATTTATAAATTACGTCCTGAGAAAAATGTCTTTCCATTTGTTTGTCTTTTCAGAACTGGGAAGAGGAATGGGAGAAAATAGTTGATATGGCATCTCCTGTGTCCAGCAGTAATGGACTCCAATTTGACTCACTGGAAGACATTCACATATTTGTGTTATGCAATATCCTGCGCAGGCCTATTATTGTCATTGCAGGTAGATTCCACATCCTGGGGGATATTGGTACAATTTGAATGATTAAAAATCACTAATGTGCCCTTGATATCCTTTTCAATGACTTCTGTTATTCAACAGATCAAGTGCTGAGGAGTATGAAATCAGGCTCCTCCTTTTCACCACTCAATGTTGGGGGCATTTACCTGCCCCTACACTGGCCCCAAGGAGAGTGCTACAAGTATCCAATAGTCCTTGGTTATGACTCCCAACACTTTGCTCCCCTCATCACTGTCAAGGATGGTGATCCAGGTATAGACCACACATTGTTACCTCTTGCTATATATTGATAGTTGACTATATTCATCTAATCATTATTGTTTTTTGATGTGCCCTCTCTTCAGAGTTTCGAGCAATACCGCTGATAAACCCCAGCAGAGGAGGCTTTGAGGAGCTGCGCATACACTTCCTAACTGAGAAGGAGCAGCAGCAGAAAGAGAGACTGCTAAACGACTACCTGATACTTATGGAGATCCCCGTCATTGGTGTTGGCTATGATCCCACACAGATCATCAGGGCAGCCCGGTAACTAGACAGTCACTTATGTCAGTGGGAACCACTGGTGATTCCCACTTTAAGTGCACTTATATTTTGTGTCAACGTTTATTTGAAGATGAGTTTCATGTTATAGGTTTCATGGACCTCTAAACTGATGTCTTGAATACATCATGACTTGCAGAGATTTCTAAACTTGGCTTTAAAGTAGTCCAGCCCTGCATAATTTGAGATTATGAACCATAATCCGATTTAACTCTTCAGAGAGTTAGATGTTTCTGTGTAGAAGTAGAAGTATTATAACAGAAAACTCCAATATTTGCATATCAGGGCCACTCCAATATAGGCAAAATCATACTTAAAAACATTTTCATGACTCTGGGTAGGCTCCGGTTACCAGTGATCCTGAACAAGATTTTATAAGCTGTTACATAAAATGAGGATTGTCGTATATCACAATATTTTAAAAGCCACACAATGCAAACAGTACCACATTTAAAAACTACTGTCAAAACTGTGGGTAAATTTAGGGTACATTTCAACATTTTACTGCATTATTAAACACAACTCATTATGTTTAATGTATTTACTAGTTGTGATTGTGGTTCACCACTGAACCTTAGAGACATTATCTACAATATATGTAGATAAATCTATTGTATTGTGAAACTATCATGATAAAAAAATTAAATGGTATCATAATGGCTGCATCTGCTGGAGAACCAGGGTTGGGGGAATGTTGCTTCAGTGTTCACTGCTGACCTTCATTCATTCATTATCTGTAACCGCTTATCCAGTTCAGGGTCATGGTGGGTCCAGAGCCTACCTGGAATCATTGGGTGCAAGGCAGGAATACACCCTGGAGGGAGCATCGTTCTCTAATAAAAATTTAATTTTTTTCCCCTCCTTTCTCCTTCTTCCTACAATCAGACTTGATGAGGGCAACCTGCCTGAGGACATGAATCTTATGGAGGACTATCTACAGCTGGTCAACCATGAGTACAAACGCTGGGAGGAGAACAAGGATTCTCTATGGGCTCCCCAGTCACAGCGGCAACCCCCTTTCTCTGTCTCCCAGTTGTCCCTCATTGAGATCCGCTGCGCCACTCCTCGCTGCACCTTCTACGTGTCCGTGGACACGCAACCGCACTGCCATGAGTGCTTTGAGAAGCGACAAGCTGGCAGAAAGCTGGAGGCTGTGGCCAATCACGTAAATACTTCCTCAGAGCTGGAGAGCCGTGGGAGGGCAGGCACTTCGGACCGTTCTGCAATGCCCAGTCCTCGCACTGCTCTGCCTCCGACTGCCCCCAGCCTGAGCCTATATAGTGAGACCCATGCCATGAAGTGCAAGACACCAGGCTGTGTGTTCACGCTTAGTGTGGAGCACGATGGCCTGTGTGAGCGCTGCTTTGCTGCGCGTCAAAGCCGAATGGCCAGCAACGGGCTGCCTCATGCCTGGGGACACACACGGGACCGAGAAAAGGAAAGAGATCGGGAGAGAGAGCGGGACAGTGAGCGCTGCAGCGCATGCCGACAGGAGGCCTTTCGGACATTCAATGGCCTCTGCCCGCCCTGCATGCAGAGGGCTGCTGTTTCAGAGCGGAGTGACCAGCCAGAGCCGAGGATGGACTGCTCAGTGTGGACGACCGTGAGGGAGCCAGAGCGCCCAGGCACCACTGGCCGAGGTTGGCAAACCCAGACAGCACAGCAGTGCAAGCGCTCAGGCTGCCAGTTCTTTGGCACCCCGGAAAAGCTAGGATTCTGCACCATATGTTACGTGTACTATCAGACCAATCACCGTAAGTGATCTCATTTTCATGTTGCTCAACCTCTAATGTATTTTATTCAGAAATATCTGATTTTATATATGATTACTGTTGGTGGTGGTAGCAGTAACAGTAGCAGTACTAGTAGCAATAATCGTTATTGTTGTATAGCTATAATGTCCATTCATTAAATCAATTCTTAATTAATTTTTATAAAATGTAGCAATGTAGTCAGTTTTTGTAAAAGGATATTACAGTTAGTATGAAACATAATTGTGACCAAGGCACCGCTAACCATAAAAGCTTCAAGCTTACAAGAGCGCTTTGGCTAGTACTGAGAAAAATAGTAATTGTAGACATATAATAATTTTCACCTAGTATTTGTTTATTAATTTTGGACGTGCTTTATTAATTCAGAAGCAGCTCCTGCTGTAGTGCAGCCCAGAAACACATCAGAAGCAGGATTTCAGAACCTCCGGTGCCGGGGACAGGGATGTGGTGCAGTGGGCAAGACCATGCTGGAGGGCTACTGCAACAAGTGCTATGTGAAAGAGCAAAGTGCCAGACTTACCCAAGCTGCTAGCAGAGGCTCTAATTCCCCTCCTCTAGTAATGGTGAGATTTTGATTGACCTTTTGTTAATATTGTAGAATTAAAGTTGTTCACTTTGTCCAGATTAGTTAGGCTTAAGCTTGATCCTGACCAATGATGTTAGCCCATATGTTTGTGCTATTATAGTTTCTATTTATTACCCATGATATGTCAGGGGAAATCCCTAAAATGCTCAAAGACACTATTCAGAAAGTAATTCATGAAGTTTCCATTCACAAAAACATTAGACCTAGTTACAAAAATGCTCTTTTCTTTCTTTTTCTTCCTGTCCTGCAGCGGGCCTCTAAACCACGTCCCCCAGCAACACTTAGCCAGACGCAGTGCCGGCGCAGTGGCTGTAAGAACTTGTCGCCTGGCTGCACCGACCTGTGCCCGGATTGCTTAAGCCGTGGGCAGCGAGAGGGCCGGCGTGCTCAGGCACCTAAAGAGAAGAGCAAGCAGCGGTGCAGAACGCAGGGCTGTGACCACTATGCCAACCAGGAGAAGCAAGGCTACTGTAATGAGTGTGACCACTTCAAACAGATCTACCGAGGCTGATTGAAAGCAGTTTTCTGTGCAAAAACAAGGGGACTAGAATCTGGCACCCCAAGGTGCATGAATACTTTGAAAAAAGGAATCCTACGGCTTATCCACCTGACCTTGGGTGGGGCTAAAGAGCCAGCTGGTGCTGTCGAACTGGTGATTACCTCTCAAGCAGTCTTGAACATTTTGTATCATGTGTATAGAACTGAGTTTGGAGGGGTTAACATAACGAAACTAAAGATACACTGGCATCCAGTCGCATACATCTGTGGTATCTGTGATTTATATTGAACAGGGTAATAGATTGTAAACAATTTATACATTGCCAACAAATTTGGGGTAAAACGACTTCAAAGGATTCTTGAATATTTCTTTTCTTTTATTTTGTTCCTGATTGTGAGCTGAAAACGCAGCGAAATTTGACCAAAGTTACTTAAAGAATGATTATGACCAAGCCAATGTACATCGCCACTGTGGACTGCAGTAAGCCAGTGGGGCCTGTAGAAAATACAGGAGAAAGAGCTACAGGGTTTCAGAGGCCTCAGAAAGACAGCATTTTGTAGTTTATTTCATAGGTTAAGTGCCAATGCAAGTTTGCAAAGCAGTGCTCCAATTTTATTTCCTGCTGCATCATTTGATGTCTGCTGGCAGTACGGACCTGTTGCCTTTTGAGATAGATTTTTTTTTTTTTTTCGTTTGTTTTTTCTTTCTTTCTTTTTTTTTTATTTTTTTATTTTTTTTTAGATCATCATTGATCACTTTTTGTGCCCTGCTCGCTCTTGAAATGATTATTCACCTAATTTTGCCTTGCTAGACTTTGTTCAAGTATCTTTTTACAGGCTATGGCACTGGACCTTGTTGGATTAGTTCTAACATTCTTGCGTAGCTTAAAATGAAAGAAATTCCGAAGTGCAATAAAACAGGTTTTCCACCACACCTCCTTAAATGACAGCATGTGACCACTCACATAAGAAGCAGTCAAAATAAAGCTGAAGGGAAATGCCACACCAAAAATATGTGCAACAGAAGTGTCAATAAGGAGGAACCATACCTGAAGTGAAATCCCCAGCATGATCAATGCTGTGTCTAAAGAGGAAAAAAAAAACAGTGATTAGAAGGTAAACGCACCTGTGTGTTGTACACACCCTCTCCTAGATCTGTGAATACCCAGTCTGCATTTTTGTCTTAATTTTTGCAAGGGTGCTTCAATCCCTTGACTGTACTTTTCTGCTACATTCACATAATGCCTCTAGTGCGTACATTTTTTTTTTGTGCAAAAAAATGTACATCTGACTATCGATCTTGAAGCTCACAAAAGACATGAGCATGGAAGAGTCGTTGGCTTCAGTGGCTTTGCCGATAAAAGAACATCTGTGTAGTACATTCCCATTCCTGACGTCTGATATTGTGGTAACACATATTACTTGCGGTGACATATGAGAAATAGAACCATATGGGCCCATACGCAGACATGTGCTTTAAGCAAATGACACATTCGAGAACTATTTGCAATCAGATTGTGAGTAGGAATTTGAGTGTCTGCTATTCTACTACTGGATCTGAACTCAGTTCAGATAATCACAAATTTGCACAATACTTAATAAGCTGCTCTGGAATTAGTTGAGGTACTTCTGACTTTCTTCTGACATAGTGACATTCCAACTATAGACCTAGAAGACAAAATACAAAATTTGTGCAAACTTTCATATAGAGTATTGTATGAAAACTTTGTTTTTTTGGGAGGGGGAGTTATTTGGTATTTATTCACAGCAAACATTATCTGTATTGTGTTTGAAGAATTATTTATATGTTGTTCAAAAATAAATTATTTTTAATAAGAAAATTTACACTGGCTTCCTGTCTCTTTTTGATTATCAAGAATGTAGTGTTTACACTCACTGTGAGCTGTATTAGAAAATCCTTATAAAATGAGACATGGCTCCTATTTGCTGGTGGAGCAAGATACTGTAGGTGATTTGCATGAAAAGATAAGCTGCTTTTTTTTTTTTTGTACATTAATTATTTTAGACATTTAAGTGTGTCAATTACAGTTGACTTCTATTTTGAAAAGTAACTAAATTTAAAAACTGAATGCCCCTCTGACTTCTGAGGGATTCACAGTTACTGCTTTTCATGGTAACCACAAAGATCAAAACTAAGCATTTTGATGCAACCTGTCAGAGGGAAGTGGGTGGAGATGTGGAAAGGGTTTTTTTTTTTTTGGACTGGGCTCTTTTTTTTGTTATAATGGTTGGGAGGCAGGCAGTTCTGTTTGAGAACGTATTTGAGGCATTTATTATTAGTTTGTTATAACATTTTATAATTATAACATTTTAGACCACTAACAATAACCATTAACAAATTTATATTGGCATTTGACATTTACATTGATATTTTATGGCAGTTTTGAAATTATACTGTTTTAAGAGACCATTATTGTATTGGATCTAGTTCTGAATTTGTATAACTTTACAACCTTGCTATACTCTCAAAGGGAAGAATGTGTTTGAGACACTCTAACATTAAGTTATCACTTTAACAGCTGACAGAACTGTTGTTCTGTCACACCGTATAGTGAAAACTGATACTAAAACTCATTTACTGCCAGGTGACTGATATATTACTGACATTCACAGCAGGGAAACCACTCAAACAAAAGTTTCATTTTAGCTCTTTACAGTAATGTGTTAAAAAAAAATCTCAGAAGTGATGACTTAAGTCTGCATTTTTTAAAGCCATTCTAAAATCCCTGGTTTCAGAAACAAAGGAAGTCTTGACAGAGAAGCAGAGGTCTGTGGAGCTGTGTGTCATTGGCCTGAGGAAGTTTTGTGACCACGAATTACAGCACATATCCTTCTGTGATTCTATTCTCTCTTCTCCTCGGCATTTCTGTCGGTAATTTCTGCCACTCTTTCTAACAATTCGATTCTGAAAGCCAGCCCACGGAGCCAACTGGTTCAAAAAAGAACAAAAAATGGAGGCAGCCCCTTCCTCAGACTGAGAGCTGCACACTGACTCACAGCTGGAAAGAAAAGAGTGTGTGTGTGTGTGTAAGTGTGTGTGTGTGTGTGTGTGTGAGGAAGGAGGAGGGAGGGGATATTTGTTGTGAGGGAGAGCTGACATTTCAGAGGTGAGGGGGAAGAACCTGTGGCTGTGTGGGCGAACTGCAGCCTACACCCTCCACACTCCTGAAATAGAACATCATGCAAAGCAGCATAATGCTCACACAGTGAATGTAATATTCTAACATAGCAAACACACACACACACACACACACCAAATTGAGGTGCTGACCCACCAAATCATTAAATTATCTTATTAGTGGGCACTAGGCCATTTACTACATCTATTGAAGTCCAGAAAGACTTGAAGTTACGTATTTTTCAGTACTGAAAATAAGAAAACAAATTATATACTTGTTATGTACTTGTTGAAAAATTAATATACTGAGATGACAAGAATATTAAGTCATGCAAAAAAACAACAAAAAAACCTTGCAGTAACAGTAAACATCCATCCATCCATTATCTGTAACCGCTTATCCAATTCAGGGTCGCGGGGGGTCCAGAGCCTACCTGGAATCATCGGGCGCAAGGCGGGAATACACCCTGGAGGGGACGCCAGTCCTTCACAGGGCAACACAGACACACACATTCACTCACACACTCACACCTACGGACACTTTCGAGTCGCCAATCCACCTGCAACGTGTGTTTTTGGACTGTGGGAGGAAACCGGAGCACCCGGAGGAAACCCACGCGGACACGGGGAGAACACACCAACTCCTCACAGACAGTCACCCGGAGCGGGAAAGTGTCCGTAGGTGTGAGTGAATGTGTGTGTGTCTGTGTTGCCCTGTGAAGGACTGGCGTCCCCTCCAGGGTGTATTCCCGCCTTGCGCCCGATGATTCCAGGTAGGCTCTGGACCCCCCGCGACCCTAAATTGGATGGATATAGTTCTACTGTATCACCATTAAACAGCAGGGTGTTGCTTAAGTGCCATGAATGTGCAATGCTGGAAGTCAACTTTGGAAATCTCAATATCACAAGATGAATAAGTTATGATGTCCAGAATAAAGCTTTTGTTAAATAATTATTTTTATACCATGAAAAAATGTAACCACTGTTGAAAGTTCCTATTTTGGATATGTGAGCATCAGAGCATGATGATGGAGCAATAGCAGAAGCTGTCCTGATCTGATTAATCATGCTTTCTTGTATGTCATATGGACAGCCAAGAGCATGTGCCTTGCTTACTTGGTGAAAAGACAGGTATCTCCCTGTCTATCTTGTGTTTGTGATGGTCAATTCATGACCTATACTTATATTATGCGTCAGTATCATACATTTCACTTACAAGAAATTAACATACAAATCTAATGTACCAGTCACTAATATAAACATTGAAAAAGGTTTTATATTATTTACATATTGCATGTTGTCTTTCCTTAAAGATTTAGGCCAATTTTACAACTTCTCTAAGCAATTTCCATGATAGGCTTTCTGACAGGCCTGGATGTTTGTTACCATCTAGTACAAATAGAGACAAAGGAAAAACAGTTCTCTAGCCTTTATTAGCTTTGATAATAACAAATATAAGGAATATGAAAATAGAAAAGTAGGCTAAATTATCAAAATTTTCCAGAGTACATTTAAGTAGACAGTAATATTTACTCATATTTTCTGTTGCAGAAAACAAGGAAATGTTTTGTTGTTACTGTGGTATAGTCCGGGGAAAGCCCTAGTACCTGGATTTGTATGTTATTTTCCCATAAGTGGAAAATCATGACACTATCAGATATTAAAACAAAGATATGCCACAAAATGCCCTCTCCTATTTATGTGACTATATCAGGAGTGAGACTGAGGTGTCTGAGAAGTGTTGTATTGGGAAACCTTGGGTCCTGGAATAATTTGACATGTACCATCTTCCTAAACGTGGTTGCAGACCAAGTACACTCCTTTAGGGCAATGGAATTCTCTAATGACAGCGGTATGATAATGCACCCTGACACACTGCAAAAATAGTTGAGGAATGGTTTGAGTAAAATGACAAAGATTTTCATTTTGTTTACACGATTTCCAAATTCCATAGATATCAGTGTGGTTGAGTATCTGTGGAATGTGCTGGAAAAACTAGACATGGCCATGAAGGCCCCACCTCCCAACTTACTTAAAGGATTTGCTTCTAATGTTTTGGTGCCCGTTTACATAGTCTCAGACAGCGAGCATACGTCAGTCCACTGGCATAAAAAGGCTGGCACACCACTGACTGTAGACCACTGCTGGTCCACCATTGGACCACTCAGATTACTGTCCTGTACAGGATATAACTCGTTTTTAATCTCCTCAAACAGATTTTAAATTAACAGAGACTTTTATTCTGGAAAACAAACTAATACAAATATCACCAACAACTATGAGAGATATAATAATGTGTATGCCTAATAAAAAATGATTATGCTAAAAAGGTTCACACTGTGCTGGATTAAATTATTTACTAATCTTATTTATAAAGGATAACAAAAGAACCTAACGAAAAATGTAAATTGGACTGTGAATGGAGAAGTGCTAAAATGTGGAATTTTGTCTAAAATTCTGTTTAATCACCAGCGGTCCACCCAGAAAACGCTGTGAAAAACACTAGTGGACCTTCAACGTTGCCCTCGGTGGGTTAACAGTGGTCCGCCGTCTGCTTGCTATCAGGGGTAGACCAGCGTTTCTCAGTGTGGTAGGTATTGCAGGTGGGGCGCAAAAATCTGGAGAAATGCACATTTCTTTAATAAGGAGCCTGTCTTTATTAATGCCTTTTGCCTATAAAGCTTACTCAGTAAAATCACCCACTCACAATGGATTCATTAACAGCCCTTAAACATAATGAAAGAACGCTAAGATTGGAAACCAGGAAAATCTAGTATGCCTGGAACCAAAATACGCTGTAATCCGCAAACGTTGATTTTGAAAATACACCACAGAGATTAATGTGTTTTGGCAGCGAGTCTGAGAAGGGTCTTCTTTAAGCCTTCATTAAGGTGCCTGTTCAAATATAAAGCTGCTCCAATCATCAGCTTCACTGGCCTTTTGCTGCCTTATCTATATAGGAATCAGCTTATAGCTAATATTTTGGGTATGCGGTAGGCTTTGATTCAGCAAATATGTCCCGCACAAATATCAAACTCACTCCTACGCCCTTGCTAATTTTTGCACAGATTGAAAAGTGAGAAACTGAAACACAGTTTAAATATTCAACTTTCTGTATTTTGACCAATTTTCTGTATTTTTAAATTTTTGAACATGTTAATTTTGTATCTGGGGTTATAATGCTAAACTAATGATCTAGAGATAGAAGTTGATGTTACTTGAATTAATTAGAGAAATGTAAATTTACATGTGTGTTTTATTACCATTTTTTGGGTGCGATATGGGACAGGTGGGGCACAAAAATTCTCCTTTGTCTGAGATATGGAATGATTGAAAAAGTTTGAGAACCACTGGAGTAGACTATCAAAGAATTTATGAACAATATCAATTTTAGTTTTCCTCACTGTATATTTTTCTTTGCTGGCAATGGCTTAAATTATCTACCGCGTTAAACGTTATAAGCTAAGGATTTTAGAAGTAGTAAACATTATACAATTGACTAGCATCTGTGCTAATAGCAAAATGCTAAATATTTCACAGAGATGAATGTGTTCAGAAACAAGAGCAAAGAGAAACTAGGCAAGCCTAGTTTTGCTAGACCACAATTAACCATATAGCCATTGTCACAGAGTTGTTTCTGGCATTTCAGAAAAGTCCAAAATATACCCTTGTCAATGGATAGTCTGGAGATGCTTTGATACTTCATATCAATGTCTTTGTTTACATGTGGCATTTATTATATGATTGTTTTGTACAGAAAATACAGAGGGCCAAACTAATAAATGCAGAAATGAAAAAAGGAGCACAAAGTTTTGTTCATAATATATAACACTGGCATCAGGTTAATTTTTACCACCAAAGAACAAAGAAGACCAAGAACATTTTGTTGATTTTAAGAATTACAATTACTTGTTTTGTGAAGTTTAAGGAGGCTGTGCGCAGCTATAAATGCAACGCCACAAAATGTCTCATTTCCTATTATTTAGCCACAATTCATTTAGCTACTGTTCTTTGTGTCCAGCTGGGAACAAATTTTCTGGTTCACGAACCAGTTTATGTCGGTGGAAAGCACTGAATGGTTTCAAATTTAATTCACAAACTGGAATGTGAAATATGGCTGAACTAACAACAGACAGCGGCAGCACTGTGGCACAGCTGGTGGTGTCACAGTCACACATCTCCAGGGACCTGGAGCTTGTGGGTTCAAATTGTGGGTTCAGCTCCGGGTGACTCTCTGTGAGGAGGTTGGTGTGTTCTTCCCGTGTCCGCTTGGGTTTCCTCCAGGTGCTCTGTTTCCTCCCATGGTCCAAATAGGTGTGTGTGTATGTTGCCCTGTGGAGGACTGGTGCTCCCTCCAGGGTGGGTTCCTGCTTTGCGCCTAGTGATACAGAGTAGGCTTCGAACCCACTGCAACCCTGAACTGGATAAGCGGTTACAGACAATGAATGAATGAATAACAACAGACAGTGTAGTGGTGTAGTAGCACCACCTTAAGTTCTTTCTGTGAAATATGGCTGAACTAACAGTTTTACTCGCACATTAGGAGTCGGTCAGTCAGTAAGTGAAAATGCCTCTTCTAGACTGGCCCAGTAGGCGGTCCTGCAAAAACATCATAATGAATGTTGAGGAACACAACTAATATGGATGACTTTTGACAAAAGAAGTTTACGACTTGAGTTCAAACTTTCATTTATTCACCTTCAGTTCATTCAGATCAGGGCCATGCTGAGTTCACAGCCTACCTGGAATCACTGGGCACAAAAAGAGGGCTCCAGTTGATTGTAGGTCATCACACACTCACCCAGTCACTCACACTCACACATGTGGACAATTTCACACATCCAGTCCACCTACCAACCACTTCACACAACTGGGACACAAAAGGTATCCCAATTCTGGATTCACCTTTACTCTAGTATAATCCACCTCTAAATGCTGCTTTATCAGATTCAGTTTTTACCCTGAGAGCAAATTCTTCCTCTTATTTTCAATTAATTAAAACACAACAAGTTGACAGATAATAACCTTGTAAACAAAATACTCCAGAGTTCTTAACTCGAAACTGAAAGTGGAGGCCATCAATCTTTTGATAATGATCACTGTAATGACTCAGATGTCTAACATTAAATATGAATCTTAATGCACAGTGATACCATACACACTTTAAAGTTGGGATGGTGTGCATAATGTAAATAAAACAGAATTCAACAATATTTAAATTATTCTAAATTTAATATTAAACACAAAGACAACATTCAATATGTTGAAACTGACCAAGGTCTTGTGAAAAAATGTAATATATGACCATTTTGGTTTTAAAGCCAGCAGCATGTTACACAATTTTCGGATGGAGCAACAAAAGAAATGTAAACTTGTGTAATGCAACAAAAATATATTGGGTTATTTGGAAACAGGTGATATGACTGGGTTTATAAAGACCATTCGAGAGGGGCTGTGTTTTTCAGATATTAACGCCCTGTCCACACGGATCCATTAATTTTTCAAAACTGAGAAATTGAGTTTTAGGTCACTGAAAACAGAGGTTTCCATGGAGAAAAATGTAGGTTTTCAAAAAACCCAGACATCACGTCTCTGGCTCAAATGCAAATACCTCCTCACTCCCTATATATTCCCACATATGAATAAACATAAATACTGCTGTATTATGCACTACTAAGATCTAGATTCAGTAATTTCATGACTTGCTTAATGCACTACACTATGTTTCTTTCATGCTTTGTGATGTTTTGATGCATCTCTTTAAGACATACTATGCAAGTCCCACTATGGGACTGGCATGAGCATGCAGCCGTATTCATCTGGACAAGTATATTTTCAAAAAAGGAGAGGGGAAAATCTCTGTTTTTAATAAATAAACTGATCCATTCATAATTCTGTGAAAGACTGTGTGGGAACATAGTGAAACATTCATTCATTGTCTGTAACTGTTTTTCCGGTTCAGGGTCACGGTGCCTACCCAAAATCCCTGGCCACAAGGCGGGAACACATCATGGAGGGGCTACCAGTCCTTCACAGGGCGGCACACACTCATAAGTAGTGAAACAATTCAAGAATAATAGATCTCAAATAGCATAAGTCCTTAAAATAGTGAAGAACTTGCAGGATTCTTGATCTAAAAATATAATTCAAAGATTCAGAGAATCCCAGGGGCATCACTCAATTTACTGGGACACATACAGTAAAATTCTATTCACTAGAGAAACTACATTTCCCATAATGCCCCAAACACAATTACAAAAGCTTTATTAAGGTAAAAATTCTACCAAGGTGAAAGTACTTATTTCTCTGTTTTACAGTGCAAGGTTGTGTAAGTAGTATAGTATTGCTTGTATATCTTGAGGATGGCATGTGTGGTTTCAGCCCAGGGAATAAGGTTATATGTGGTTGTAGACTACTTGTAGTCTTTCATAAGCCACTTCCTACTAAGAAGAATGTTTAATGGGCAGTCCCTATTCACAGAGTAATTCAGAATAAATGTTTTCTTCTTATATATAACCTGCCAGGTGCTGTACTTTTTCATTCCCCAAACACAGGGAAATAAAAAAGAGACCAAAACTGAGACAGCCACTCAGGTGTTAACATATGATTAATACTTCATTCTGCTTTTATAATAAGTGAGAAATGTTAAGCATCATGTCCAAAGACGTATATCACCAGGATGAGCCATGGATTATCCTCAATTGCTGCTGGGCTAACATGTGCCAATGATGCTAAGTATCATGACTGGTTTTAAATACAAGTTCCCTCAGGCAAGTTCCCAGATCAGAAATTCTCCTCAAAGAAAAGAAAAAACAAAGAGCCAGAATGTGCCCAACAAAAGTGAAAAAGAAAACCTAAAGCTTGATTTTATACCACAGGGTTTTACAGCCCAGTGAAATGCAGTAACTGAGCATGTGGAATGGAAAGGGAATTCCATATTTCTTACTATACACTGATGTGAGTCAGGAAAAGTTCCAGACTTGATCACTTAAGGTGCATTCCAGGAAGGCTTCATCACAGCTTCCACCTTGGGCTTCTGAAACTATAGGCAATGAGCTTAATGTAAAATGAAAGAAACTTTTGAATAATACATGAAAAAAAAGCTTTAAATTCATCCCTTTGATGTAATTACTTAATTAAACACCAATTACATTATTATATATTAAATTTACAGAGAGAGATAGAGAGGGAGACAGAAAAAATTATATATTTTTTATTTTATTTTATTTTTTAAATTATATATATATATATATATATATATATATATATATATATATATATATATATATATATATATATAATTGGTAAAATATATTCATTTCAATACTTCAAAAAGCAGTGAAATATCTCAGCAGTATGTGGAAAGCACCTGAGGTCTAAAGTTCATGGTGTACGTTTTGATAAGAAAGTGAAAGACCCTATCCATAGGTGCTTAGTACTGTTACAGTAAATCCACACAAATGTCCCTATGTCCCCACTGAATCTATGGAAATATTTAATATTATAAATAAATAAATAAATAAATAAAAATCCTGCTGACTAGAATAAGATTATCACAGAGACCAAAACCAAAAATTTCTCACGTGCTGAGCAGCCGTAAGAGAGGCTGGGGATAGGAGTCATTTGCATGTCGATATCTGATCCGGGGCCCTTTCAGAATCTTAGGGGGCATGCTGACTCATCCCATGTTGAACAATCTGGATCCCGTAAATTTAACAAGCATTTCATTCTGATTCAAAAAGGGCAGTGAACACAGAGTAAAAGGGGTTGTCCCCGGTAAATACACCACTTTTGAGGTAATGCTCGAGTCAAATGAAGCCGGGCTGAGAACCCCCACAGCATGAGTGCATGAACATTATGGCTAAAGTGGGGGAGTGCACTTGGGGAACATTCAAGGTCTTGAAGGGGAATCACTTTGTCAGGTTTTTTTGGGCAACTTTTCAGTAAGTTACCTTTTGACTCACAGAGAGAACAGCCCGACAAGTCTTTGAAGAATGGCAATAATGGTACACTTCCCTGGTAAACTTCAGCATATCCATTCCAAACCCTACACACCTCTACACTGCTACATTTTTAAATTAGGCCCTAGCATTTTGCTGCATTTGTATCACCATCTAAGAGAGACAGGATGTGGCCTGACAGCTCACAGATAAAGTTTAAAATCAGCAAGATTTTCCTACTGTGGTGAGCAGCTTATCATGATGAAGCTAAACTGTTAACAGTTTATCAACTAAAGAACATTCTAAAATAGGAGATAAGTGTAAATGGTGTTTTTATGCTTCATGACTTGTATTTATGAAATTGAGGGAAATGCCTAAACTGTGACCATTGTTCTACTCTGTCAGTGTCGTGAGAAGTTGCATTTACAGCAGGTGGGCCATGTTAATTCAGAAACACTAGTTTTTTTTTAAAACATTTTCAACAAGAATCAAAGGGCCCCAGCATAATATATATATATAGGCTAAATCCAAGCTAAATTCCTGAGATTTTTTCATTGACTATTTATATTTTAGTGACATCATTGCGAGACCTCTAATGACATCATACTCATGGATATAGTTTGTGCCACAACGCTTAAAAAATGAGATGCTGCCATCTTGTGGTGAGAAGAATATTGATAGCGGGATTCATTTAAGAGGATATAAAACGTATACACAGCCTTTTGGGCATAACAGGATTTGGTGGGAGGAACAGATGCGAAAACAGAAACGGATAAAGGTACAACATTTTTAATGGGGAATGCAGCTATTTTTATAGTTAAGAAATCACATTCAGAAATAAATTAATTAATGAGCAACATATACCTGCCATCACGTTTATTTAAAAAACATTAATATAAAATGTTCCTGTAACAGTTAAAGTTAAAGAATGTTGTAAGGGATAACAAATGCATTCAATGTACCTTACAGCATTGCCAAGACCCTTATCAATGGCTGGGAAAGGGACACTGCCAAGGTCAGGAAATTCTTAAAAGTTGACAAAATGAAACAAAATCTGTTAAAGAGGCAACCAAAACAACAGAACAGTATTAATAATTCTGGAGCGTATTGGCCACCAATTGCATTTACAACTCCCCATCCAATGATATGAGCCCCACAATAATGGTCCAACAAGGAATAGATTATAAAGGAAGATATGTGTTTTAGAATGTCCCTTGATCCCACAGAGCTGCCTAATTTAAGCTGTGTACACCTGGCAACTGCAATGAGATTAATTTAACAAGGCAGTCTAGGCACGTGAAAAGATTTTTTAATGCAAAATCCTAGTATTGAAATAAAGGGTCTGATCACAGACAAATATATAGCCTCATTAGTGTGTACGTGTGTGTGTGTGTATGGAATGGGCTAGCAGTTTATGAATCGCAAAGCATCTAATAATTAAGGCCCTAGAAGAATACACTAAGATCTTACATTAAAAAAGTGGGGATTTTTATTTGCATTCAGCAACAAGGACATTCTGTCAGTATATTAGGTAGGTGTTGGCTGATGATTTCATTCATGCTCCAGAAAACACATATCCACTTCTTCACAGCTTGGTGCTGGAGGGCTTTGTACCCTTATAGCCAATGGATCAAACTGAACATTGTGATTTAATTTCACGTGCAGCTGCTCCATTGCAGCCCATATCATTTATTGATTTTCCTTTCATGGTTGTACCTATACAACTGAGCTTGTGTAAAGTTTCTCAACTGGCGAGTTGCAACCCGAAAGTTGAGGAATGGATCTATTAAAATACTTAGCTGTCTGATGTTGGAATTTTATTTTGACAGATATGCACAGTACTGCTCCAAAAGAACCATCAACCAAGACAATGGTAGTAGTCTGAACGGTTCAGTATTCAACTCACTCACAAGCCACGGTGCAGTGTTTATAGAGTAAAAGTGACAGCCCTTAAGTTTTGGGGATTTTGAGATTTCCAGACCTCTCAGATGAGATATATTATTATACTAAGCCCATGGAATATTCTGCGCAGTTTCCTTTCAGAATTTATCTTCCTTATTGATTTTCTCCTTCCACATAAAATTTCATTTTAAGAGGCATATATTTGCATTTTAGTCACAAATCCTGTATTCAAAAGCCAGAAGTCTGGCTTTGGTTCCCTACATTGTACAGAGACTGCCCTGGTAAAAGTTGTGAATGACTTGCTGCTGTCTATAGATACCGGTCTTTCTAACATCTTGGTTCTCTTAGATCTAACATCTGTAACATAACATCAGAACTTTACCTTCAGTTCTCATCAATCCCTTATGGTCCCTGTAAATCATGGTGTACCCCAGGGACCTGTTCTCTGACCTCTTCTATTTATCATTTAAATTCTTCTACTCTGTCAGATCATCTGTAATCATGGTTTTAAATTCCATTGCTACACTGATGATATTCAAGTTTATATCAACACCTCCACTCCCTTGGCATCGGCCCATGCCTTGAGTTTATGTACGGCAGATTTAAAACTTTGACTACACACTAACTTTCTAAAACGTAATGCTGTTAAATCTGAAGTGTTACTGGTTGGAACTAAATCTTCACTTTCTTGTATATCATACTTTACTGTTGATATTAATGATGCTGCTATCAAACCAGCTCCTGTTGTAAAAAACTTTGGGTTTCTCCTTGATGCAACCGTTACATTTGAACCCCATGTTAAGTCAGTCACCAAAACTGCATTTTGCCATCTGCGTGGCATAATTTTTGTAAAGCTATGTAAAGCATCCTTGGGTTTGTGAAAGGCACTATATGAATTGAACTTAATATTATTTAGTTCAACCTTAAACTTGTCAGTTTTGAGGCTACTTCTATTTCCCAGCTTTTTATTTGAATTTTCTATTACAGTACCTGGGATTGGCAGTGGGCTGGATCACAGGCTGAAACACCCACAGAGTTCCGCTCTGGAAACGGACACTCCTCAAAAAAGACAATTGACAGAAGCACAGCTGTTACAGACATCTGATATTTAATTTAGCATGTCTTTGATGCCACACCGTGGTCATTTTCTGATTTAGTACAGTAAATGTATTGGGGCAGCATTTAGTGTCACTGTCACACAGCTCCAGGTTTGTGTATTCCAGTTCCGCTCCTGGTGACTGTCTGTGAGGAGTTTGGTGTGTTCTCCCTGTGTCTATGTGGGTTTCCTCTGGTTGCTCCACTTTCCTTCCACGGTCCAAAAACACATGTTGGTAGGTGGACTGGTGACTCAGAAGATTGCCTATAGGTGTGAGTGTGTGTACCCAGCAACTGGAATGCATTGCGTGGCAGTGCTGGTCCCAAAGCCCAGATAAATAGAGAAGGTTGCCTCAGGATGGGCATCCAGCATAAAAACTGTGCCAGATCAATGGTGCGGGTTGTGGTTGATCCTCTGTGGCAATCCCTGACTGGTGGGAGCATCCAAAAGAAGATGTAATACAGGAAATGTATTACAGATTGCTATGTTAAAATCAGCCTTTCAGATTCAGCTCTAAGTGTTGACAAGAGTAGGGCAGGGAGCATATATGTGGGAGTAAACTGTTCTTTTCCATTCTATAATATTTTAATCAGTTGCACCCTTCACCACAAGCAAGCAAGCAAGCATTATGTGCTGCTGATTAGCCATGGCCACTGGGCCAGGTATTTGAATATGTATTTGAATAAGTTGTGTTTACAAAGAGAGCAAGTTACAAAATACACTATATTGCCAAAAGTATTTGTTCGTATGCCTTTGCATGTATATGAACTTGAGTGACAGCCCATTTTTAATCTATAGGGTTTATAATGATGTCAGCGCACTTTCTGCAGATATAACAGTTTCAACTCTTATGGAAGGCTTTCCACAAAGTTTAGGAGTGTGTTTATGGGAATGTTTGACCATTCTTCGAGGAGCGCATTTGTGAGGTCATATTCTGATGTTGGACGAGAAGGCCTGGGTCGCAGTCTCTGCTCTAATTCATCCTAAAGATGCTCTATCAGGTTGAGGTCAAGACTGTGCAGGCCAGGCAAGTTCTTCCACACCAAACTCGCTCATCTTTGTCTATACGGACCTTGCTTTGTGCACTGGTGCACAGCCATTTTGCAAGAGGAAGGGGCCATCCCCAAACTTTTCCCTCAAATTTGGGAGCTTAAAATTTTACAAAATCTCTTGGTATGCTGAAGCATTAAAGGTTCCTTTCACTGGAACTAAAGGGCTGAGCCCATTTCCCCAAAAAATAACCCATTGAACCCATCCCATGAAGCTCTCTATGCACTGTTCTTGAGCAAAGCTGAAGGCCACATGAAGTCTGGAGGTCTGTAATGACTGACTCTGCAGAAAGTTGGCAACCTCTGCGCACTATGCACCTCAGCACCCGCTGACAACACACTGTCATTTTGCATGGCATGCATGGCCAAATTGCTGTTGTTCACAATCGCTTTCACTGATTTTACCACTGATGATTGACTGTGGAATATTTAGTAGCAAGGATATTTCACGACTGGACTTACAATGGTGGCATCATATCACGGCGCCACGCTGGAATTTACTGAGCTTTTGAGAACGAGCCATCCTTTCACAAAAGTTTATAAAAGCAGTCTGCATGCCTAGGTGTTTGGTTTTATACACCTGTGGTCGTGGAAGTGATTGGAACACGTGAATTCAATGATTTGGATGGGTGAGTAAATAATTTTGGCAATATAGTGTATGATCATTCAAATAACAAAATCAAAAGCAGCATTAGCAACTTAACTGGTTAATTTGATTTCAAGTACAACTCTAGCATACAACACTGTTAAGGCAGGTACATTATGTTACAGGGAACAAAATCCACAGCAAGATGCTTATTTTAGTACTTAGTCCTAAAAAAATAAAATCTTACCTGTTCATCAAGTGAAAAAGCCAACTCAACCTAACTTTGAAATTCTTTCAAGTCACAGAGTCCTTGCAACTGTCAAAAGCCAAGGCAGGTTTAATCCTTGATTCTGTTGTACTCTATTTAAGCTTTAATTCTGCATTTGTTTTGCTTGATGATGGGTGAATGAGCAGACGAATAGCTCTTGTATTTAGCTCCATTAGGAACAACATTCAGCAACTGGAGAAACCTAAGATTAATAATATTTGACTTTGCTGGGATGGTTGCACCAGCAATTTGCTATTATTTATTATATTTTGTCCCTCCACACTCAGGAATACCACTGCTTTCAACTAAAAAGAAAAAATCTTATGGAGAGTTTTTTAATATTTCAATTGAAAAAGAACTATTTAACACTGTTATGTTCTTCAGCTAACGCAGATTTGCAGGTTTAAACAAATGACAAATTGGGAGATATATGGTCCAGACAGAAAGTGAACAGGGTCAAATGGTCAAATTTCTGTTTGGACATTGTCAAAGACAAGATTTGTCAAATGACAAGATTTTTATGAAGGAATCAGTTTTCAGCCATGGGATATATTTATTCACTTTGACTAAAAAAGGTCAGTATGTTCCCTGGCTTCAGGGAATTGTAGTACAGTTGTTTTTTCGTTCAAATACAGGTTTATGACTTCATTTGTCAAAATGTGTGTTAGGTCAAATGATTATTTTGCACTATTTACCGTTCTGAAAAAAAAAAATTAAATAAAAGTGCAGGTTATAATTCAACTTACATTCTTTCTATACAATAGGATGAAAATTCTGAGCGAGAACACGAACTGTCCAGACCATTTTACCTGATAGAAACCTGTGAGAGCTAACACTATAAGCAATTATTAGGGGAGGTTGGGGGTGGTCTTGGCCACCTGGAGAGTGAGCACAATTTTGATCTCTAGGATTCTTGGCCTTGGATGGCCAAGGTATCACATGGATTCAAATCTTCAGTGTCTCCAGGTGATAGGGTCAATGTTTAGACACACACACAAACAAAAAAAACCCAAGTTATGCACATACTACTGGACAGAATCGATCAGCTATAGTTTAAGTTGTTAATACCTTAGCTCCTGATGTAAACAGCTCAAGTAACATTTCTTTTTTTTTTTTTATGTATCTCAATGTTTTATAGTGTTTTATATGTAAATATGTATTGTTTTATTACAGTAAATTTTTTATAGTTAATATAATTATGATTAAGAGGCCTAAAGTAATTTACAGAAAATTACTTTGTGGCTAAGATAAAGTATAGCATATAACTAGAGCTTAAAGTATTTGTGTATGCTTCCAAGTGGTTTGTTTCCAACAACACTTGACTTTGATGACAGTTTGTGGTATGGAATTTTTTGGCAAGGTGTGTCCAAGTGTGTCTGGTCATGTTTTATCACTGCTTTCATTTTCATGTACTGAAAGATGCTCAAAATTAGAATCTTAAAAGAGTCTTAGAGTCTTAAAAGCAAGAACAACATAAGAACAACAACAAAGAAACGTACAGACAACATTTAAGAGTTTGGCTTTCTTTTTATTGTGCTTTAGTATGCAGCAAACGCTATAAAAAATTTAATCAAGACATCTTTAAAAATATTGTTAAGTGGTGGAATCTACTTTAGTAAGAAAATATTAAAGCTGGAAAACCTAAAATTCCCCAAATTCCTATTTATTGCAGTGTCTTACACATATGTAAAAAAAAAAAAAAAAAAAATTCAAGACAAATCATTCATCAATCAGTACACCGATCTTTCCCAAACACACAATCTGTACAGTCTTTGAGGACAATAAAGGCACTCAGGCACAAACACACATTTATGATACAAACAGTATTTTTAGTATTACACTTGCGTGAAGAATATTCAACTGCAAAGAGTCCTATATAAATATAGAATTTATAAGATGACTCAGAGCCATTAAAGTAATTGATATGTATGTGGTCTCTGTCAGTTACTTAGATGAGTATATCAGAATGCTCTACTTTTGATTGGACATATCAGTATATAGTTTGCTCAAAACTGATCCGAGCTGAGCAATGCACATAAAAAGGCAAATCTGGTTGTAAATGGTGAAAACTGCCAGCATGTCAACATGCTTCAAAAATGAAACATTTACTCCCATTGTATGTACGTGTATATTATCTAGTCTGCTAACAAAATAAAGGTCTTAAAATCCCAGCCAGGAAATGCTGCAAGAATTCATAGGCAGTTTTTTGTTTATTACAGCTATTATGTTAGGACTTTGAATTTAGACCTTCAGCCAACTTTAATGTGTATAATACTGTGCACATGCTTGGTGATTGTGAAAACCAGTTTTTGTAAATTCCAGATTGAGCCTTTTCATATCATAATCACAGCAAAAACCAAAGGCTTTACAAGTTGTTGTTTTGAAGAGCAAAATTTAAAATATGTAGGAATCTGTGAGATCAATTAGCCTGAAGTGTAGAGGTATTTGGTCTTTTCCAGGCCGGTGAGATAATCTTCATATCTGGGCAGGCAGCAGAAGAGAACCCCACAGCCCAACATAAGGATTGTGGCTCCCCATCCAAAGCCGTATGCCCAAGTGTAGTCATAATGGCCTTCAAAGATGAAGTTATTGAACTTCACTGGGTAAATGATGAGAGCAATGATCTGAAGGATTACTGAAAAAACACAAGGCACAGTGTCTGTTAGTAAGGTCAACTTTAATCTTACCTTTGTAGCATATGGGTCATTACTATAAACAATCACTTTGATGTGCTTCTCTTTAATTAGCAAAATAACAAAACCTGTTGTCTTGCTTATAACAGTAAACAGTCTGGGTCTCTATATGTTTTGTATATTTTGAGGTTGTCTGTGGCAACTGATAGGGTACTAAATAGGCAGCTGATTGTAATTTGCCTAAAAATGACAGAGGATCCCTTTAAGCTATATATCTGGGCCCAGAATGCAATTCCTCAGCATTTTAGCCTGATAATCTACACGGTATTCAGCCCTTGTACTGAATATAATACATTGTACTTACTAAAAAAAAAATAAATACAGCCAATAATATCAAAGCCTCAGTAATATTCACACTATTTATCAAAAATCTACTATAGTTAATAAAAAAAAAAATTACAAAAATTATATATATATATATATATATATATATATATATATATAATTACATTATATTAATGACAAATGCAACAGTTAAAAAAATAATAATAATAATAATAATAATAATTAAATAATAATTCTAAAACTGAGCCAAACAGGAAACTCAGTTCCAAGGTCCTGTAACTGTGTAATCAGCGGAAGTTCCACTGCAGAAAACTAACTAACTGAGCATTTAATAAATGCCGCAATACACACTGCAGTCTGTTTAGACCGACATGCCATCAGCATTGAGCAACATACACTAACCAACCCATCAGTGTTACTGGATGAACCATCAATCCAATAATACCTCCAATTTTGTAGTTCTGACCACTGAAGAACAGTGTGAAAGGGGAATAACAAAATATACAAAGCAACAGAAGAACTCCAGTCTGTAGTCACACAACTACAAAGTGCACCTACATGGTTAGTGTGTACAATGTTGATCTATATATTTACCCTTTACTTTAGCTTTTGTTTGACAACATATAGGCACCAACTTGCTGTTTGCTCCTGTGCCCTTTCTGAGTTAGAGACAAGTTACAATGGTCTCTGTAGCCACTTAGCTTAGCCTGATTTTATAAGAGCCGATAACTTTTGTCTTTTAATGATGTATGTAGTTGGTCAGTCTTTAAGAAGACTTTACAATAACCAGGATACAATCTGAAAAGCACATTACACCATAAAACGATCATAATTACAATTAAATATAGACATTATCAAATGTGCCACAAAATGTGAGTCAGGTTTTTGTTCGCTAACAAAATTTGAACAGAGTTGAGTAATAGTTGCATAAAGATTTTTCTGTATTTTAAAGAACCTTTGTGGAATTATGTGGAAGACCCTTCAGAATAATGGTTCCCAAACTGGTGGCCACAGAAATTGGGTTCCATCTGTAAATAATAAGTTTATAAAATCTGCTTTGGCATTGGAGAAGGAATTCTCAAAAAGTCCCACAACAGGCCTTTCAGTTTCATCTTTTCAGTGTTGATCAAACCTTTGTCTTGTCTTCATACAACATTTAGTTTGTCATTAACATGTGGCTTTAAAATGTCATTAAAAAGTGACTTTTTAATACTCAATGGGAAATAAAATTTGCATTTTAACGCCAGATACAGAGGCCATAAACAGCCCCAATGGAGCAGCCAGCTGGTAGGTGGCATTGTCAACAAAGACACTGTATAGTGCTGCCCAACATATAGATTTACAATACTGTACTGTATTTGATGTTTTCATGTGTGTTTTGATTAATGCTGTCAAAATGAACACATTAACAAACTCAGTAATTGTCAGTAATTTGTTTGTTACTCTACACTAGCCCCACCTTGATTAGTCACGTCTGCGTACCTTGTCTCAGTATCCAGGTGTTTCCCCACTCTGTCCTATTATAAACCTCATTGTTCTGATTATAATTTTTTTTTATCAGCAGACACTACTAATGTAAATATGTCCATTGTGTTGATTTTACATTAGTTGGTTTATTTAGATCTAAATATCCATTATTAAAAGATTCAGGGACATTGTAATTAAACAGGATTAACTGAAGCAAACTGCAATTAATTAATCTGTTTTAACCGACTGACTATTTTATTTTATTTTATTTTTTAAGAGTGATTTCTTCAGGAATTATTTTAAATCTTTTTTTTCCCCACAAATTTTTCCTAAGATTTACTCTTATATGTATGTTTATGCTTCAACTAAAAACAACATAATTGACACTTCCGTCACTGCAGGGGAAGGCTGATCCTTTGATGGGCTTCTGGAGTGTATGTGTGAGTAAGAGCCTCACCCTGCTAGGGCGTGTACCTAAATTCTTTCACACAGGCGTGTAGTTCTCCCAGTTACACAAATAATTAGACACTGCAGAACCTCTTCCTACTTTCAAGACAACTGAAAAGCTAAACATGGTGTAAGAAAGTTGATACAAAAAACAAAGCCTAAAGACCATGAGGACTGTTTAGAAAAGTGAGGTATTCTGACATGGAAGGTGTTGTCTTCTTTTACCAGACCTGACTCCTACGTCAGAGAGAGAGAGAGAGAGAGAAAGAAAACTGGCAGGGGGCAGGGAGTCATCTTCTTTCACTCTTTCTGCTCTGTGCTCTCAAATGAGTCACTTAACAATCCACTCCCAGGCCTCCATAGCAACAGTGTAACAAAAGCTGAAGAGTGGTTCTCAAAAGGTGCACAACTCCCCTTTCCCCTTCATGTATTTAACTTTTGCTATTGGTGAAAGTGATAGTTCAGTCAATTTACACAGTCAATTTACAAATTTTTACTCATAATCCAAATGTAATGTGTGGACATAATCAAGGCGTCAAAATTGGCTATACAGAGTACTTTTGTCCATTTCCATAGACCGTATGTCAGACAATGTAAGAAACCACATAAACAAGTTTGGTTGAGGTTACTTTATGGGGAATGTGTCATGACCAACCCCAGTTTTACAACAGAAATAATGTGGCACCCACCGTGTGTGCAAAAGAACGCCAAAACACATTTTTTATGCTTGATACCTGTGTAATTTCTACATCACTGGATCATGCATGTTGTGGTTGGTGTAAAAGGCTACATCGATTAAAACAGAAGCATACTGCCTTGCAGGAGGTAACTGAGAATATTGTAAAATGGGGGTTAGAAATGCAGCTCACTCTGTGCTTAGTGGTAGGGTAAAAGTGTTTAGTTCATCGGTACAAAACTAACAGAACAAACTTTAGACACCAAACATGATTTGGCTGACTGACTACAATTAGTTCCTCCCCCCCCTCAAATGAACTATCACATTTGCTGAGCACAAGGTGTGAGCATTGAAGTGTCATATCATTTTTGAAACTACTATTCACAAAAAAAAAATTTAGACCTGTTGCTCATATCTTCTAATTGATACTAATTTTAAGGTGTTTTCTATATTGCCTGTATTTTTTTAATTCTAGAAACTCTTACCAGCGACAATGAGAAGAACACCAATGAACGGTAGTAGAGGAATGTTGAGGGAACAGCAGAGTGCAATACATGAGATGATAAAGGCCAGGATGAGGATGATTAGGCCGATGATCATCAGTGCAGCAACAGCCTGGGCCCATGCTGAAGAAGAAAAAAGATTTTTAGCACAGAATCAACAAGTACCTCTTTCATTAATGCTTCACAACATAAGCCAACATATGCGCATTCAACTAAATAAAATATTTTTGGCGTATTCCATACAAAATCAGGTTTGTAACATTTTTAGGTGTGCGTTGTGGAATATATAACGTATATTAACACAGATATTGGTGTGGTCTTTGCTTTTTTAATACTCCCCCCAAATAACAAATCCATTACTCCTACAAGTACACAGATTGGTAAAGTGTGGTCAAATGTAAAATAAAGCAAACTTGTTCTTTAGGCAATGGACATAAATTTCAGTTAAATACTGTCACGTGACACCAGGACATGTTTAAATTAAAATGTACAAAAGTTTGGAATAATACAAAAAAAACCTATTATTTGAAATATGTTGTATTAAATAAATCAAATTTTAGATCTAAATGAATGAAGAGCAATATGTATGAAAAACGGGTGGCTTTAAATGATCATAATGTTATAAATTAAAAGGCATCCAGAAGGGATCATATTTTTAAAAAGCAGTGATCCAATACTGAGGCAGATAATTAAAAAAAATAAACAAATCCTTCAGTTCTTATTGTTACAATATTTATTAACTAGAGATCACTAAATATTAAACATCCTAAAATACCTTCCAGTGTTTAGTCTATAGCATTTCTGGGATCTACACCTTTTAACTCATAAAACATCTAAAAGAAGTGAATGCAGACTTAGTACACTGAACATGAAATATTAAATAGTGAAATTTCTTTCAGGAAATATCTAAATGTTCCCTTTGGCAAAATAAAAAATATATATGACTCTCCAAGACTGTTTGAGATTTGTACCAGTAGTCAGGAATCCAGGGTTCATAAAATGTATTAATGCAATTTAAAATATCATATGATACCATGATATTATGATATTTTAATTTGGCTAATAACCAGACTTTTATCAGTACTTTACACTGTTACTTGAACTTAAATGGCTGATTACTCAGAGTTAAAATGAGTTGTTTTTCTTGGGAGGGCAGGGTGTGTGAGTTGTTAGATAGATCATCATAGCATTGTAAGCTTAGTGAGAAATGCTCAAGGCTATGTCGCCTATGACTCAGAATGAAAGCACAGGAGAAAAACAGAACACCTGTAAATATTAGATCCACCCTAAAACTGTTGCCTCAGCTTTCACCCTAGAATGTCTCAAAAAGACAACGCAAGCAAAGACCTGACTGATAATACTGGTTGTACAGTAATAAAGCTGGAACAGACAAAGCCTTGCAAAGTTCTAATGTGCGTCATGTGAATCAGAAATACAGCTGTGCTTCCTCAGTACTGAGAGATTCTTGGCAAGTCTGTAGGGTGGGACAATGTTTGATTGGATTGTTAAAACACACCCGGTGAAACAAAGGTGTTAGGCCAATTAAAAGAAGCTCTGAAATCTACCATTCATCAGAAACATCTAGGAAACTGAAGCTACAAGACCTACACAGTGATACAGAAATATATATGCAGGGCCTTTATAAGAAATGCTCCATTGATAATATTCATTCATTCTTCTTTGGACTTCTTTTCCACTTGTCCATTTCAGGGTCACGGATTCCATAGATAATAGACTAACATAAAACAAATATAAATCATCGCTCTCCATTTAAAAATATGTATCTCCATTTTCGTAAATTTTTTATTTACTAAATAATTTCAACACTGCAGCTTATTTTCATATCACATGAAAATTTCATGGTGAATGGACCAATAGAAATTATGCTGAAATTCTACTGAAATTAAGGTTTGTCCATCCTCCTGAAAAGTTACTATTGTGGGAGAGACATGTTTTTAACTGGACAGCGATGATATGCAAACGCATAAAATAAAAGTGTAAACATGTATTTTGTGCTGATTAGCAGTTGCCAAATTCTAAAATACAGAACAAGCAAAGGTAACTAAAGCGAAGCCCACATATATGCTATGTGAGGACATGGCATGTGAGCACATGTTAATAAAGCCTCACCGTGTGTAATAGATGTGATTCAAATGAATAACACACAAAATGGCTGACTACACCTGTGGGCAGATGGCAGGTCTACACACACTCTCTCCTGTGTACAACTACGTTCTACACTGGTTCAACAGGTTAGTTGCCATATTCATGGAATATCTTAACTTGTTTCTCCATTCAAAATGTAACAAAGTTTTGAAATTACTGAATGATTCTGTCATGTATAGAAAAACATAGCACAGTGTAGAGTCTCTAGTTTTTATTATTCCTTTTCTATGGAAAAATAGGTTATGAATTCTGTAGGTTTAATACTTTTCTTATAGAAATAATTTGTGAAAACTATAGGTGTACATGTTGACATTTCTAACACGGGGTCTATATTATTTATATGGTACAACTGCCAAAAATTATTATTTAAAGTGACTTTATTCTGTATTTTGATTTGTAGCAACATCTTGTTTTTTATGTTATACTGTGACCTTTGTGGGTATTTTGAAAGCTGATTTGTGTGCTCAAAAGTGGTTTTTCCAGTTAAATGCTACATCAGAAAAGCTTTTTGGTGCTAAAGACAACTGCTGTATTTTTTTTAAATCATAGCCAAGTACCATATTAAAATATAGTACAATATAAGAATTCAAACAATTTAAGTATTAATTAAGTTTGCTAAGGAATCTTTGAATGACCATAGATAGAACTCATAGAATCAGTCCTTTTTGGTACTATATATTGTGCCTGTTGCTAGAGTTTAACTAATTCACTGCATTCATTTTGATTGGTCATGGAACATTATGATTAATTATTTTACCAGAGAAAGTAGAACCAAGGCCACTTTTCACTGGAAAAATGTTAGGAAAGGGCACTGGCTTGAAAAATACAAGAGGTCTGTGTCGTTCTGCACCTGTGGCCTAAACTTAGTTGTAACTTGAGCTGTAATACCACGGGCCACAGCGTTTATACCACAAGTTAAAGCGGGTAAAAACGGGTTTAACCCTGCTATATTGACTCACAATTGTCCATGAGGGTCTTGCAGTTCCAGTTGTTGTTCCGTCCTCGGCACTGCTCCCACATGCTGGCGTAGTGCGTTTCGGCGTCGTCCTCCACCCAGCCGGACTGAGCCGCGATCGCTATTATGTCGAAGATGACGGCGAACAACAGCAGAAGTGGCAGGATCCACCGACATCTCGGATAAGAGATACCGCAGCGAAACATGTTTAAAAGTGTGCGCGAGGGTATGTGTAGGTTTACTGAATGTCCTGAGACGTTACTTCCCTTCTTAAACCCGGACCACAGCAATGAGAAGCTCCACCCAAAAGAAAAAACACAAAGAGGAATGGAGCTAAATATGTGGGAGGCTCCCGAAGGAGGGGCACTTTTACTTTTACATTAGCTTCTGTTTAAGAAGCGTAATAATATGTCCACTTCGCTACAGTAACTTGTGTTGTACATTGAGGCGCAGCTGTTCCACAATCATGTCCACAATGGGTTCATCTTAAATTTCTCAACTAAATGGGGCGTCTAAACTATTGGACATAGAGTATATATGTCCATAGGTTTGTAAACACTTGTTCAACCAATGTTTCTTCTGAACATAATTATGTTTGGCAAGTCCAGGTCTCATGAACTGATTTGTTTCTTAAATTCACCAAGTAATATGTAACAGCATGTGCAGAAGTGTTCTCTGGATATTATATTTATTTATATGCATGTTTGTCCAGGTGACTCTAAACTTTCTCTCATTTTCTCCCATGAATGGGTAGAAGAAAACTTAATGAGAGCAACCTGTCACCAATCATAACCTGTTCAATGCAGTGCAGCGGGATGGTGTCAAGACATGTTGTTTGCTTCTAGAAAATTCACATCATAATTCACATCAGAATTCACATCATTCATTCATTCATTCATTATCTGTAACCGATTATCCAGTTCAGGGTCGCGGTGGGTCCAGAGCCTACCTGGAATCATTGGGCGCAAGGCAGGAATACACCCTGGAGGGGGCGCCAGTCCTTCACAGGACAACACATACACACAGATATTCACTCACACATTCACACCTACTGACACTTTTGAGTCGCCAATCCACCTACCAACGTGTGTTTTTGGACTGTAGGAAGAAACCGGAGCACCCGGAGGAAACCCATGCGGACACAGGGAGAACACACCAACTCCTCACAGACAGTCACCCGGAGCGGGAATCGAACCCACAACCTCCAGGTCCCTGGAGCTGTGTGACTGCGACACTACCTGCTGCAAATTTAATATTATACTGATTTCTTTCAACCAGTGATAATGTAATTTAGCTTATCACTGAAATGTATTTTTCTTTTTCTTTGTCTTCTTCTTTTTTCCATTTGCTTTGCTGCAGCCAGCTTGATAAAAGGCTAAAAAACTTGTTTTTAAACACCTAGAAGGTCATGAATTTAAACATGGCAACTTAAACCCACAGGCTGTTCTCATTTTAAATGGCATTTTTTCTATGTAAGGGCATCATGTTAACTCAACAGCGAGTGCCACTGTCACACAACATCATGGGTCTGGGGTTTGGGTTCAATCCTTCTTTCTGTCACTGTCTGTGAGATGTGAGGTGTGCTCTCCCCATTTCTTCACAGAGTCTAAAAAAAGAAAAAAAAGAAAAAAACCCACAGATAGTAGATAGTAGATGGTCTTGCTGTTTAAAACTGTCCATGGGTGTGAGTGTGTAAGTGACTGCCTGAGTTTGTGATGCCCTTTGATGGACTGGTGCCCTATCCAGAGTGTGTTCCTCCCTTCCAGGTAGGCCCTGGACCCACTGTAACCATGAACTGGATGAGGCAATTACAAAAAAACAAATATATATATATATATATATATATATATATATATATATATATATATATATATAATGATTATCTCTTGCTTAAAGAAATAACAATAGCTACATGTGAACAAAACTTGAAAATATCATTTAAAATTGTTTATTAATATTTGTGCGCAAATATTCTCAGATGATATATTTTTATAAATTAGTGAAAGTTAATAAACTGATTAGATTATTTACAAGAGAATTATTAAGTAAATCAATAGATGTAAATGGTTAAATTATATCACATCAAATCAGCACTGGACTGAATATGTATTTGGTTTTATTGCAAAGACTGTATTTTTAACAAACAGATGTTTTGTTTTTGGTTTTTATATCATTTTCTCATACTGTACTCTCTGAAAATATTGGTTATTATATTTTCTATATATGAACAAACTATAAAATATAAATACTGAGTAAAGATGCCATTGTACATTAGCTAAGTTATGTATGGTATTAAGCAGCAGGTCTCTCTAACCTGTGTGAAATCTGAATTGTTCGAACATGCCCACACAACCAGGCAGACCAGATTTTCTCACAAAAGAAATGGGCTGCTCTGGAGTCCTCACTGTACATAGTGTGCATTATAAGAGTAATTTAATAGTTCTGATATGCTTTTCCTCTGGATTGTCTGAGTGTTTAAAAACTTTTTACATGTCTTTCAGAAGATGATAGGTTCTGTAAGTGTCCTAGGTTTTGTCGGTGCATTTCTTTAAATCTGTTCTGGGACAATATCATGAAAGTTACTATAAAAAATTCAACACAATTTAATCTCTATACATTAGTAACATTAATATCTCCAGTAACTTGCACAAAGTACGAACGTTATAATATGATGTCATAGCTAGTTATGATGTTGTGAGGAACACTATAATATTATGACTTTTCAGAACTCAGCTTAGTTGGATTTAATTTAAAACTGAACTAATAAAAATTTAAGATACAGTATCCAACATGATGTGATGAGGTATTTTCTGGTGCTCCTCCTCAAAAATCTTATCCACTAAAAATATTATTTTACATTCTTAAATATAAAGGGGTTGCACATCATTCTTTGAGCGATGCTATAGAAGGACCAGTTTTATAAAGAACTATTTTTGCTAATATTTTTAAATGAGTGAAGAACAGTATGTAAGTATTGAGTGATGGATTTTAAAACCTTTAGAAGATGTCTTGAACAAACACGGTTCTTTATGGAACCAAAAGTGTTTTTTCCAAGAACACTTAGATGGTATTCAGGCATTACTTATTTATAAATTATTTTTAAATTAAATACATTTAAACTTAGACTTATTAGAGTCTTATTAGACTTATTAGGGTTAAATACACCTAAACCTACACATATTTAATTAAATAGATTAAAACTCAAACTTTAGACTTAAAGAGGAACCATTTTCAAAAAAACTAAACACATGACATGCAAAGTTTGGTTGTCAATCTGATTACAAAAAATGGGATATGAATAAAAGACAAAATAAAAGAAAAAAAGGGAAGAATATTGTGTCACTGTTTCTATATTTGAGAGTTTAGCCCTGTTTCATTACATTGGCTTGAGACACACTATGTATGTATGTAGTCTGTTAATGTTTGTGAGGTAGGTTTTCTGAATTTTTTATTTTCATTTTCTCCAAAGAACTGCTCTCCAACGTCTCCCCTATAATTAAAATTAACTTTCAAAACACGCTGTGTATTCCACAGTTACTGTAAGGGGCCCAGTGTCCCAACTCTGTTTTAAGCTTCTGATGTTATGAAAGCCTAAAATGTGAAAAGAGCCTTTAGGGCATAGGTTGCGGATTGGGACAGGACCCTATACGTCATCGGAAGAAGTGAAGCGTCGTCGTCCGTCCTCCATGTTGCAGTGAGACAGCGACTTTAACTCAGAATCTGTTCACATCTCTGTCTCTGTCTCAGTCTAAGAGTCATGATCTCCGCTCATAGTTTAGGAGAAAACGGGAAGATGAAGGAGTATCATTACAGTGGACCCGTGGAGCACAAGTTCTCTCCGTACGCCTTTAATGGAGGGTAAGGAACAATCAACCAGAGGAAAGAACTGTACTAACCGGGTTTTGTTCAGTTTCCGCGCTATCAAACACGCATAAACTGTAGTGCTATAAAATAATATACTTCTTTGATACTTCATACCAACTAAACTGTTTGTGGTCTATAGAAGAGCAGGTGTGTGGTAGCTGCTCAAATGTATCATTAAGTGGAGCAGTGAGGCTAATGCAGTTAAAGGGTAACGTTAAAGGAAGCCTACAGTCCCCGCCGTTAGCATAAAGCTGCTATATTTTTCCCCTAGCGACATGTAATATTTCCACTGCAACTTAAATGGTGGAGCGGTTATATTAACGTTACATGGCTAACATTCTGGCTTCTGAGATATGTGAAATATGAAAGCATTTACGTTACATTTAAGTCCTCACTGTTCCGAAAAGCCGGTTTGTGTGCTGTGTTTTGAATGAATAATCTACAGTTTCAAAGTAACATTAAAAATTTTAACATTCATCTCCCCATAGCACACTAAACTTAGTTGAGTCAGAAACATATCTCTCTCTCTCACACACACACACACACGTAACTAACTCTGTTTATGTTAGTTTTGAGAGCCAGTTCGGCTTAGAGTTGACAGTCGTTTCGCTAATGTTAGCCTGCAGTCTCATCTTTCACTTTTACTTTTGATACATGGCGGTGGTTCCTGTGCTTTTATTTCTCGCTCCATTGACGCTGTGTTGTTTTATATAATGTTAGTTATTTGAAAACACATTTTCCTGGCCTTTATCAGTGTTATTGCGTATATTTCCATCTCCAGGACTGTGCTGGCTGTGGCTGGTGAAGACTTTGCTATCGTGGCCTCAGACACACGTTTAAGCGAAGGCTATTCAATCCACAGTCGGGATTCTCCAAAATGTTATAAATTGTAAGTATCACATGATAACACACACCGATCAGCCATAACATTGTAACGACGTTATTGTTTCTACACTTTTAGTCAATTTAACCAGCTCTGCTTACCATATAGGTCTACTCTGTATTTGTACACTTGCAGAATGTAGCTTTTTTCTCTCCATCTTTTATTAGTCAGGATCTCCACCAGAACATCACAGAGCAGATATTGTTCGGGTGGTGGAACATCTTCAGCACTGACAAGACACTATAAATTTTGACTTGAAAACCTTTTCTCCAATCAGACTTACTAATCAGGTTAAAAAGACCCTTTATATGCACACTACAAGCAGTCAGATCCAAAATAAATACATGTGCAGAGTACTACTTAGTATACATTTTTATCATGAAAAGAACTTTGCAGATGCCCCATTAGAGTGAGAGCAGGAGAAGAATGTTACTGGAGTGTCTGTTGATGTGTTTTTAATTGATTTAAGATGACGGCAGACTCAGGAAATATTCTTTACACGCTCTTATTAATGAAGGGGCAGGAGGAAGGTGTCATGCCTAATTTACAGAATGGCATGCAGGCAATCATGCACGGTGTCTGGACCCTTTTAAAGGGAAAGTCTATGGTTGTGGGGAACTGCGGTTTCTCTGGTTTATTTACATTCAGATGCTCAGTGTCTTCTAAAGTGGAACGTATGTTTGAGGGGAAAAGACAACTCTTGTTTGTATGTAGATTCTAACTTTTATATTTTACTCACTTTTCCAATTACCACAGAAACACCTTTGTAACTCTAGTTGTTTAGTTTTGTAGTCATTTTTGTCTGTTTACTTTCATGCAATTTAACAGCAAAGTTAAGTCAATATTACCCATCTATGCAGCAGGAATAGAGTAGTATCCTTATCTTGGTTCCTGCTTTTGAATATTTTGAGGTTTCTCTGTTGTCTAAAAAGATCCAGATACCTTTTCACTACCATGAGCAGAGAGAGAAAAAGCCTAGCATACCAGACTGAGACTATTTTTTTTTATAAATATCATTTACTGAAAATGGGGTTTCTTTAACACCTTATATCTTGTTCTTATCATGCAAAGACCATAGAGCTAGCAAACATTTAGGAAACTTTCTGAATGTCGCTTTTAAAAGCAGTTTATTTTTTTCTTCAGTGTTTTCAGCTTTGCTAAAATAATTGCCATCTGTATTTGTTATAAATTTTCATTTTCTCAGTAAAAAAAAAAAATTCACATTCACAGTAAAGACTGGAGGAAGAGAACCAGACTAAATTAATTCAGACAAGCAGAATGAACAGGAAGTAGAATGTGTTCTTATAACAAAGAAGCCATTTATGATTTTATACAAGTAGATGAGATTATCACGCCCACAGCTGAACACACCTTATGACCCCTAGTCCAGTAATAATGCACACTGCTGTTGTCTTGTACAAGCTCAGCTCATGTGCATGTGGACTGCATTCTCTGGCGTGATGGAGCACAATTCCATACCTTTTGAGATGGAGCTGGAACCAGGACTTATCATTCTATATTAGTACCTGATCATCTTAATGTTCTTGTGACTGAATTACATGAGATTTTTAGAGCAATGTTACAGCAAGTTGTTTAAAGCTTTTTTCACAGAAGTAGTATTTGTTCCTATAATACAGATGTAGCTAGCTATACACTGTATAGAAGTAACTACTTGCTTAAAGAGTTGTTGAATAAGCAGGTCTGCACAAACTTAGCCCTTTCGCAAATTTAGAGCACATTTAAGTCCAAGAGCCTCTGTTTCTTTGTTCAGCATTATACAGATACACTACAGTTGCCATGCTGAAATGCCACAATGTCACAGTTTTCTTGTGGTAATAAATGAAGTGCAATGTTTGGTTATAAGCAGACTAAATTTGACAGCATGAGACAGGATATTTTGGAAGTGTCTGTCTACACAACCAAACATTTTTGCAAGTTTTGTTTTCATGTTTTAAATATTTCATTGCTCCATTCTCACAGGACAGACACAACTGTGATTGGCTGCAGTGGATTCCATGGAGACTGTTTGACACTGACCAAAATCATCGATGCAAGATTGAAGGTAGGAGTAATTACACCTTAGTTAATGTGTTTTTTAAAAAAAAAAAAAGATATCGAATAACCTTTGGTGTGTTTGAGTGATTTTAGAAATCATAGTATTGTTAATCATTTGATGTTGATGTTTGATGAAGAATATGGCATGCTTAATTTTCATGAAAGTAATTTTGATGTGTTCTGTTTTTCCTCACATTTGTGAGCAGTTTTTTGCCTGATTGTTTAACTATTGATTAAATAAAACCTATCAGGCATTCAAGGTGTAAATACTAGCTCTCAGATCCTTATTATTGTTTATTATGGCCATAAATTTAATTAATTGTATTTACAGATTGATTAATGTGGTTTCTTTCATTTTACAGATGTACAAGCATGCTAATAACAAGATCATGACAAGTGGAGCAATTGCAGCCATGCTGTCAACAATTCTGTATGGAAGACGTTTTTTCCCGTATTATGTTTACAACATAATTGGTGGGCTTGATGAAGAGGGTAAGCTGTTCATGAACATTGAATTTCAGCAGACTTGACTTGATTACCAATATCGTATTACATTTGTATGCTTCTTAAACCTTCACTCCAATCTTTATGGATTATACACAAAACATCTTTTGAATTCTTTAACAAATTCTCCCCCTTTCCAGGTCGAGGTGCAGTGTACAGTTTTGATCCAGTTGGATCATATCAGAGAGACTCTTACAAAGCAGGAGGATCAGCAAGTGCAATGCTGCAGCCTCTACTTGACAACCAGGTATGAAGATGGCAGATTTACACACGATAGAATTACTTTGAGATGGGCAATATAGCAGGTACATCACTGGAAACGAGAGGGGACCGGTTCAGATTATTTGTCATGAGGCAGCATATAACACACACACACACACACATTTACATCATAAACCTATATATGCATTTATGCATTCTAGGTTTCTGAAGTTAAAATGTCACTGTCCCTTGATGGATAGATTTTTGTTTCTGCTGTTTGGAGAAGGTCACATTTCATGATATTTCTAAGTGATTCTATTCACTTTGACTATGCTGACATCTTTAATTAAGACATGTACCTCTCTGTGGCTGTTTTGGATAAATGAAAATAATTTATTTTGGAATAAAACCTCCTCTTAGGCAAGAAACGTTAAGAGTTTTTAGTTAGCTGAATTAAGGCCTTTTCAAAAAAAAATATTTCTACAGTTTAGTCGAACATCAGTAAATTTAATTAGAACAAGTGCAATTGCTAATATCTGAAATACATTTTTAGAATGCTGATATATTGCAAAGTCAAGTAATATTGCATTTTCACAAGTGTTTTTAACTCATCATTGTCAGTTGTATTTTTACCCATTAGTATAAAGCACATTTTATAGGTTTTTGGCATGCAAATATGATTATAAATATACAAGTAAATGTATGAGTACATGTATGCGATTTTTATCTTGCCATGGCACACATGCTACATACAATTGTGCTTGTAAGAAAAATATTAGTGCTAATGTTGGTGTTATTTAGTTTGACAATTAATTAAAACAAATTAATTTGAGTTACTGAAAAACTGACAGGTATTTGCAGCTATGGAAACTCCAGCAAACACTGAAATATCAAATAGTTGTTTGGTTCATTCATGGTCAATATTATATGTCATGTGTAATAACATCATATAACTTCAGGCCAGGAATATTCTAGGATTTTCTGTGGATATTTAATATTGAAATTGACATTTAATACATTCAGATATCTTTTGTACATTGATTTTGACCAACATTTTAAATTAAATTTTATTTAAAACCCTCTCAAATTATTAATGACAAATGTTTTAAATACCAAACAATGCATATTCATTTGCCTTGACATACCAAAATAATAATGTATTTACAATATTTAAATAAAATCAAATGAACTAAAAAATATATATTTTTTATTATACTCAGATTGGATTCAAGAACATGGAGAATGTGGAGCATGTGCCCCTGACCCAGGAAAAGGCTGTGCAACTGGTCAAGGACGTGTTTATTTCTGCTGCAGAGAGAGATGTCTACACTGGGGATGCCCTCAAAATTTGCATCATCACTAAGGAGGGCATCCGAGAAGAAATGTTGCCCCTGAGGAAAGACTGAGGAGCTCTTTCTGCCAAAACTAGCCACTTTTTGTTTTCTTGGAATTGACCTGCCCTTTACTCTGAATACTTTGCTCAGCTGTTCTTTTTATATTCTGACTCAAGAATAAAAAAATGAAAAAGTTAGTCACAGGGTGTTATGTCTTTTATATTTGATATGATGTTTTAGTACTGTATTTTGAAAATATTTTAACAAGTACAGTACTGTGAAAGTGAAAAATATTTTATGAAGTGAAGAATTATAACCTCTGTTGGAAATAACAGGTTTAATTTTGCATTTGCTTTATGGTGCAACTGCATGGCTAAAAAATGTTTGTTGCAGAAAAAAAAAACTTTAACACCATACTCAACAGCTAAATTTAGTGAAATTATACATGTCTCACTACCTGTGTAACATAAAGCCATTGTCTGACACCCTAATTTAAGATGGAAACGAGAGAGTCGTGGTTTATTTATAGCTTACAGCGGATTCCAATCATAGTGGTATATGAACACATTAAATGATGCTTTGTCTGTTGAACAAAATTTCTCAGCTTGTGAACAGTGGAGAAAAGTGGCCAAGGTTTCTCAGTTCACAATGACCATAGCCCCATGAAAACAAACAAGCAGGTTTTGATCCTGTTTATTTCCTTGTGATTTTCTTTCTAAATCCGAAATTAGATAACGTAATTTTCCATTTTTCCAATTCATAACGAAAAAATACACAAACCAGTTTGCTGGATTTTACTATAGCATGAAACTGAAGACAATATACCAAGCTGAAAATGACGGATAACAATTTATTTGAGGCTCTGTGCTACTCATGTTCTGTGCCAGATGTCCTACTATTGTTGGTTCCAGCTATGAATTAATATTTCTGGTACCGGAACGTATAATTGTTTGTGGAATTGCACCCAAACTTTCCAAATTAGGGTCATGAACGTTAGGAGGGGTTGGTGTGAGCCAAATGCTGACTCATTTTGGTATGCTTTTCTTCAAAATATTCCGTTGATGTTTTGCAAAACTGAATAAAACGGCCTTCCACACAGAGACTCAGATGAACGTTAATGGGTTAATGCTGTAGTGCTGTTCCCATGGTTACCCAGTCGCGATTAACACGAAAGCTGTATGTTCCGAGTCTCTGTACGAAAATACTATCTATATAAAAATAAAGCCTGATTTAAAACTCAAGACTACTGCACAATGGATAACTGTGATTTACAAAAACTCTCCGTCAGAGGAGCTCTAATATGTCCTCAGTTTAAGCCGGAGATAACACTATACAGCGACTGTTCCCAGTCATATCAGTGAAGTGAATCTCGACCTGCTCACCAGCGACTGTGGAGCCACGTACAGAATAGTAAGTTTACTGATGATTATTTTACACAAATCCACCTTATTTTGAAACACGGACGTACGTTATCCTAACATGAATATAAAAGTTGTAGGCGAAGAGTATCAAACAACGTGAGTTCATTGATTTGCACTCTTTATCTAATTTGCCAGCTCCATTTACCATAGAGGTGCACTCTAGATCCATAGTGACTGGACTCCATTTACTTTTTTATCGGACAATTTTATTAGTTCCATTTGAACCTGACCTTCAAATCAATTTGAGTGGTAGATCATTCTCAACATTGCAGTGTCACTGACATAATACTGTGTTAGTGTGTGTTACACTGGTATGAATGAATCAGACACAGCTATGCTGCTGGAGTTTTTTATACACCTCAGTGAACAGTCCACCAATCAAAAATACCACATGTCTGCCTACAGAAATATCTTAAACTTGCCTTAAGGTGAATGGTTTATGAGTTTCTCATTGGTCTGTTCAAACTCAGCCCCGCCCCACAGGTTTTTCAAGTGGAATTACTTCTGGTTCACTTACAGGCTGTGGGCCTTGGAATGTCAGATTATTTAAACGCTTATCTGCTCTGGTCTCGGTCTCTGATACAGGAGCAGGAGTCTAAAGTTCTAGTCTCCCATCTCTTGAGTGTGGGTTCAATTTAAATCCTTCCAAGTACTGATTAGTTGCCAGCCAGGAGATAAGCTACCCAGGACTCTCTTTTCTTCAGAAGTGACTCGTTACATTCTCCTAAATATGACCAAAACTGACTTGGGGTGTCCAAAATGTACACGTGATTGTATCTAAATTGCCTTTTTGTGTTTGTTTGAGATACGTGGTGATGGGTCAAGGACAGTAAACCTGGAAGAAGGATTAAACCAAATAGATATTGAGGTGGTTTCAGAGGATGGCACCACTAAGACATACAGAGTGGAGCTGACCAGGATTTCAGCCAAAGATGCCAAATTGAGCAATCTGGCCGCAGAGGGACATCAACTTCACCCTCTGTTCGCTGCAGACATTTATGACTACTCCTGTAAGATTTTCCTGTAGTTGGTATTTTATAAAGCTCACAGTAATATGTCTGAAAACCTGAATTGATTTGTCTGTTTAGGCTTTGTGGGTTTTGACTGTCAAGTGGTCACTGTAAAAGCTGAAGTTCCTGACCATAACATGCAGGTGTTAGTGACAGAGGCCTGCTCCTTAGGCTCTGTGTGTTTAAACACCGGAGACACACACATCACTGTCACAGTTTCATCACCAGATGGCACCAACTCACAAGTAAGTATATCAACTCCACTTTTCTTGTACAGATTCTGTATCAAATGTTTCTTTAAGCCTTAAGATCTTCTTTGAAATGCACACTTTTGAGACATCAAAAAACAACAGCAGTGTAAGTGTTCAGAGTGTCAGAAGCTTGAAAAGAGATATAGGACACACTCAACTCAGTTTACAGCAATAAGTGAAGTTAAATAGTGCACTTTCCTACTCATTTCTGTGTTTTGAAATGCATAATCATAAAAAAAAAAAAAAAACATGGCTTGTATTAAAAATGCTACTGCAACGGTGCTTGCTTGCAAAGGTGAACACATGAGCTGTCGTTGTTACAAAATGACAGAACAAACTAACGTCTGGATTGATGATTTCTTTAATCATTATTTTACAGCAGATCTAGATGCTAGACTCTGTCCAGTGGCTTCTGCCTTGCAATGAATGAAGGGATTTCTATTCATTTTTATTGAAAGGTCTAAAACTAATGAATTCCTCAGGGGCAGATACATTTGGGTACTTTACCTGCAATTTAGGCAGTAGAAGATTTTCAAGCATAATAAAAACAATAAACAAACAAGAATATATATTGAGAAACAACCTCATTCTACATTCTTTTTAACTACACAGTAAAATACCAGTATTTTTTGGTTGCTAATGAATGCTTTTCATTTTTCAGATGTATAAAATAGTTATTACTCGGGAACAGATTCCTTTAGCTGTCAACTTCTGTGATGTAAAAGACCAAATGGAGTTTGAATGCCCTGTCTCTTTAAGTGCTCTCTACAGGCCTGTGTCGATAAACAAAAGGTAGGAAAACTCATGATGGAACTGAACAATTGCTGTGTAATTGTGTTAATTTGAGAAGAAATTTTAAGCAATAAGCCACTAGAGGATGCTTAAGCAATACCACAAGAGAAGAGCTACAGCTTTTCTCTTACAGCTGTTATACTGGTTATCTACTGTTCTTGACCTACAGCCTTCATGCCTATGACTGAATCACACCTGTGCTAATATTCATTGTAACAGCTGGGTGTGAAGTTGCTTTTATTCCATTTTTTTGCAAGCACAATTTTATTTACAGTAACAAGTGACAGCAGATTAATATTTGTTTACCTAATTAATTAGCTCTGCCAAGATAATAGCTTCTGCAAACTTGGACTGGACTGGTACCAAGCAACACAAGTATTATACTGCGCACTAGCTTGCGATTTTACTAGGTCTATGTTAGCATTTTGTATCATGCAAATGTATCTTCATAAATATTTAAACCTCAATACGCCCAGTGTAGCTTCTGATACTGTAGAGCACCTCTTTAAAACTTGCTTGTGTTTAGCAAGTTGATAAATGTAGAATTAGAAGTTCTAGTGCTGTTATACTCTGTACCAGCATGCAGGGAATGTCTTTTGTCCAACCAGATTACTTGGTCACCACTTACTGTTATATAATGAATATTATTAATCATTTGTTTACAATAATTACAGTAAAGTTTTATCAAGTTGCAAAACAACACGATTAAAGATTATTCCACTTAACAGCACAGTTACATTTAAAAAGTATTACTTTTATACATAGTTTAACCTGTCCTCTGTTATGTGTAAAATGTGTCAGAAGAATACATCAATTTTGAAATTGACTCAGCTCATTAAACTTAAGATTTCATAATGATTTTTATAACATTCAAAAAATTTGATGTGTTTTGTGCAGCGAGCCAAAGGCCATCTTCTCAGCTCCGTATATTGACATGCTGACTCGGAGGTCAAAAGTTCATCCGTTTACAGGGTGTCCACTGGGGGACTGTTGGAAAGTTCCAGAGACTGAGCTTGACAAGAAAATGTCCAACGCATCCGTCAAATGTTTCTTTGCTTATCGTGGTATGAATATCATTGCAAAAGAAACTAAGCCTCAGCCTAACTGTAAAATGCATATGAACTTTGCTCAGTGAATCTAATAGAATTCCAGTGAATGATTAATTTGCTCACGACAATTAATCAATTGTTTCTTCAGGCTGTGAAAAGGAGCTGAAACTTGCAGAGATTGGGGCACATGCAAAAAATTGTCCTTACAAACCACCAGTCAAACTAGATGCTAAGGCCAGTATTAACCATTAAGGAGGTTTAAAGTATGGTTTGCTTAATATAACTGACTTTTTAAAATTGTGTTACGTATTTAATTTTGTATATTTTTTCATCTGTATATAGGAGGTCACTGAGACAAACTGGTACAATGAACATTCCACATCCTCAAGTGGATGGGAAATTGAAGCAAAGCACACTGCTCAGGTGGGAACCACAGTTTTATAAATATAATGACACATTTTCGGGACTTTTCAATATGTTGAGCATGCAACTTTGCAATGATTATTTTTAGGTTCGAAACTGGGAGAAAAGACTGCAGACAGCATTTGGCGAGGGCAATGTAGATGACTTGTGCAGTCATGCTCAGAACCAGCTAAAGCTTTACAGAGAAAGGCTTCCCAAATCAGGTGTGATACTTTTCAAAGTCTCAAGGGCTAAAGGGCAAACTCTTAAAAATAATGGTACAAAACAATTCTTTAGAGCAGTGTTTTAGAAACAAAAACAAATTTGGATACAAATGTGATAGCAGTAAATGAGAACTTTGAAACAAAAATGAGCATTAGTGTCAAATTTCAAGTAAATATTGTATGCATTTTTATTGGTAGCAGAATTAAGTGGCCCCCACCTATCAAAAGTATGTTCTGTCATCAGTGCTCTACAGTTGGTCACTGAAGAAGGATACTCTTTAAGACCTTAAGTTAAGGAACATAACTAACAAGAAATCAGTTAAGAGAAAGCGCAAATTTAATTTTCCACTTAGGAAAATAGATGTAGGTTATGTTTAAATAACCTACACGGACACGGGGAGAACACACCAACTCCTCACAAACAGTCACCCGGAGCAGGAATCAAACCCACAACCTCCAAGCCCCTGGAGCTGTGTGACTGCGACACTACCTGCTGTGCCACTGTGCCGCCCTCTCAATCAATCAATCAATAAATAAATAATCAGTACCTTCCCATTAGGGAAGCATATCTTCTAAAATATTCCAGCTAAACCCGGCAATTAACACATAAGTAGAGTCAGGTTTCTTTGGGTTAATCCATTTTAAAAATATGCTGGACTGAATAATGTACTGAATATAAAAAGCATATACTGAAACTGAAGAATAAACATATATTCGCATTGAACAGAATCATACAGAATGACATTTATTGGTAATCAATAAACCACCAAGGAACTACATGAAAAAAGTTACCTTAATTCTCTCGTTTATAAGATATCATGAGCTGTTTTTATTGTTTAAAGAAGTAACTTCAGAGAACAATATATAAATAAGTATTACATGAGTATTCTGCCTATGTTATAAATTAAAAATGATTGCTTTGCAAAGAAAATGATGAATCTCCAAAATCGTAACTTTCGCTAGTACAGACCACGTCCATAAAGCCTGAAACAAAGAGGGTAACTCAGATATTTTGGGGAGGAGTTCAGGGTGGCTTTGGAATGCGTATGAAGCCAAACACCCCTGTTGGATAGATGAATACAAGAAAAGAGGGGTGGAGATTGCAGCGAGTTTTGGGACAAGGCAATGATGTGAGTTCACAGTGTATAGCTGAAGGGAGGAGTTTGGGCATGGTCATACTCCCAAAATTATTTTTTCACATACCTTCACATATAAAAGAAAAAAAAAACATCTTAACTTTCAGTGGAATTTTGGAGCATTTCTATTGGTTAATTTATCATTGATTATTTACATTGAGAAGGACAGCTGCTGTCTTCAAACACTGTAGTAAATGGAGATACATGAGACACATTTTTTTTCTTGGGCAGCAATGAAATACAGACCCATTTTAGAGGCCTCAAATTCTATAAAGATTTTGGTCAGTGCATCAGTGTACCTTTTTCCATGCTCTTTCTAACGTTTTAGGTGATATGGTGCAGTATGAGGCAGGAGAGTCACCTCTGGATTGTTTGGAACAAGCAGCCATCCACTATGCTACTGCTATCAAATTAAGACCCAGGGATTCTAAACTTCATTTTCTGCTTGGAGATACTCTAGAGGAATATTATTATGCTACAGAAATGTATGGTCTAAAAAAGAAGGTATGAACTACACTTTTTAATCTAGATATCTGAAATTTTATTTGGGAGAGAGACACTCAATCACTCAGAGTACCTTATAAACAGGTATATATATTACCTGTAATGCTACAGGTATTATATATTACCTATAAAACTACTCATGGTGTTCTGTTCAAAAGTATTTTAATTATACAAGCTTGCAAAAAAAATAATTTTATCCACTTTTATAAGGCTTGCATGGGAGACCAAACAAGGGCATGTTCATACTTGGTAACTGATTGTTTCCTAGGTTGAAGGATATAACCACGATCTTAGCGAAGCCCATACAACAGGGAGGCAGGAGGAGGTTTTGGCAATCTGCAAGCTTCATGGTTTCCTGGGAACACCCACAATAGAGAACCAGCTGAAAGCCCTTGACCTAGAGTACCGCCAGCTAAAAGATCAGCATCAGTCTGGAAAGGCTGATTATGTCCAGACTCTTTTCATATGGTTGTCCAAAAAAGCTGGAAAGGTATCTTGCCAATGCCACTTGTAGTATAAAGAAATGTATGTTAGTTTAGCTGAATATAAATGTTATACACAATATAAGAAAATAAGAATAGAGTTAATGGAACAATAGATGTTGTTTACACTGCAGAGTCTATATATTTAGTATATAATTATTACAGCATTTACAGTCTGTAAAGTGTTGACTGTGTTGACGCTATTGAGATGAGGGTACAATTACAAGAGCTACAGTGTTGACTGTATTTTTACAACAGCTACATTATCAAATTTATTGCAATATTAGTTGAAGTGCTGACTATGTTACAGCAGTCACAGTGCTGAATGTGCTGTTACAAGTTAGTGTCGACTATAAGGTTACTGTAGTTGCAGTGTTGAATGTGCTGTTACAGTGATGAAAGCACTGTTACCACAGTTGCTGTTTTGAATGTACAGTGTTGACCATATTGACTTTATTAAAATGTAAGCCATGTGACTATAAAAATTGTTGTAGGAGAGCAAGGCTGGAGGGTGTGATGAAGAGAGCTGGCTGAACAAAGCTTTTTTGAAGTACCTGGATGCCTGGTCTTTGAGCCCAGAGAATTGGGAGATGAACCTGCAGGTGGGCCGTCTGCTGCTCCTACAGGGGAAGAGCAGAGATGCACTGCAGCATTTCTACAATGCTCTGGCCCTTACACCCTCACAGCCAGCAGTTAGGTCAGACTTGATTTTGGAGTTATATTTGATTTCCAACAGTATCCATGAGGCCATTTTAGTGGTCTGTAGTTTGGGGGCGCTGTTTGCAGGACAAACTGCTGCAGTTTTTGATTGTTTTTTATGTAATGGAAGCAGACTTTGCTTTGGTGTTTATCAGTCACAGCAGATGAATTGATTCAAGAATTTGAGAAGGCATTTAAAAAAATTGCTTCAAATGCCTTTTAATTAACATTAAGTATGATAAGACTATTACTAGGAACTTTTTTCATTCATTTTGTGTCTAAATGAGCCAAGGATTGTGTGTATAAAGTGTGTCATATGGATGTTGCAAGTGAAGTCCTGTGGGAGGAGGGGCAGCTTTTAATTTGTTTTAACAAATAATTCAAGAAATTGAAATAAATATTTGAAGTGTCTGTAAATCTGTATGTTAAGTCTCAGATGTGAAAAAAGTAAATTCCGTAGAATGCAATTGGCAATAGAATGTCAATAGAAGGGGACTGTGGAGTCACCATGCCTTTGGATTCACCATGCCCAGTTACAAGCATAGAACTAGAGAGTTTAAAAGTCAATAGCATGTGACTGTGAAGCAGTGGAACTACATTCTCTTGTGTAGTGAGTGCTCAAATTAATGCTATTGTTCTTGAAGGTGATTAAATCATCTAATGTAAAGCCTTCATAATAGTAGCAACGTGTGTTAAGCTCCTTGATTTCAGAATAAATATGGATAAACATGACTACAAAAATGTAAAAATATATAATGTTTGGACATATACTAGGTATACATTACTGATTATGGGCCATTTGTTGCTACACAAAATTTGTAACAAATCACAACAATAATGTGGTGTCTCTACAAAGTCTGGCTAAACTGTAGGCATAAATCATATAAACTTTATAGCATACCTTTATCATGGCAGGTTCTACACAGGATTAGCTATCATACAGCAAGATGGAGTTTCAGTACAAGAGGCCATTTTGTTCCTTCACCAAGGCCTGGAATATGTTATGGGCCAGTTCTTCACTTCACCTGACCATGACCTGTAAGCAAGTTAATCATTTTAATAATTTGTAACGCAGTAAAAGTGGTATTTGATATCTACCTAATGTTCCTCCACAGCAGACAGAAACAGGATTTTGGATATGCAGTGTCCATTGTGAATGTCCAGTTTCTCAGAGGTTGTCTCAGTTTGGGAGCAATAATGTCCAAACATACTATCTCAGGGCAGATGATGAGTCCGCTGCTGGTCTATCACACGTAAGTAATGTTGACAGTAATGTTGTAAGTAAAGTGATCAAATATATACTGTTGTGTGTACATGTCATTGAATAAATATGCACTACAGCGCGCTCAACTTTTGTTCAGAATCAGCTTCATATCACTGGTAAAGACGTGGCTTTCCTCTCAATCATTCCCGCAGATTCACAGTGCTTTAAACAGTGCGTCCACAGTGTTCAATAGCAAAGCAGCGAAGTGCAGGGAAACGAGACGAGTGATTGGATAAATGCTGGGCTTTGTCCCGCCCATTGGACGCTCAGCGTCTCTGGGAGTCTATGGGGCAGTGGGCTGGCCCGGACGCTCAGCTTCTGTATGATGATTGGATGATCTGTCTGAGGCTGAATCCCTTTTTGATTGACAGCGAAATGAGCGAATCAGCATTAAATTTTCTTTCTGTTCTGAGTTGAACCGGAGATTTCTGAATCCTCTTAGCGGCATTTTCTTTGTTGAAAACAGCTAGTGACAAATCGATCTTCTGTTTCTGGTGAGTTTTTTGTAGCTGCTTGTGTTTGGAGACTGACTTCTTTCACTCTTTCTGACTTCTATCACAGTTTCTGTCCAGCGGGTGCTGCTGAGCCCCTCCACCGTCACAAAGCACTCACAGGCGGACACACTTCACATGGGCCAAGGCCGTTTAAGCAGCCTAACTCTGCTGGCCATTGAGAGGACACTAGTCAAGTCCCTGGAAAAGACGGCTTGTTGGTACGACAGGGTCACAGATCATTTTCTTGAAAAGGAACGGAGGGTAGAATTTATGTATAAATAAACCGACACATTTTATGATGTAGGCCGAAATTCAGCTTCCCCTGGCACTCTGCACATGGTGTGTTCCTGCCTTGTGCCCAATGATTCCAGGTAGGACCCACCATGACTCTGAACAGGATGAAGTGGTTATAGAAAATGAATAAATTAATGAAAGTTGCAGCCTTTTGTAATAGTTATTTCCCCTTCAATACAGAATATCTTAAGTAGTCAGCGAACACATGAGAAAATATTTTATTTGGTAAAATGCTAATTGGTGAAATACAGACTTCCATTACTGTCAACTACAATCTGGACACCAAACATGGCTTGGCTCTTTGAATATTTTTTGGTGGTAAAGAGATCAATTGATTAAAACATAAAAACATGGTGTATTCCAGGTCCACGATGCATATGTTGAGCTGGCGAACATACTGTTAAATAGTGACCCTCTAGCTGCTGTGGAAGTTTACAGCAGGTTCCCATTAAAGCCTGTGAATCAACAGATGTTTGATGATGCCTTCATAACAGGAGAGATTGTCCGCATCCTTATGAAGCTAGAGCTGTATGACCATCCACAGTTGGTGCCTAACCTGATCGCCTATGGGAAGGTTATGGGACTCAGTAAGTATCTCTGTACATTATACTTAATACTCGGTTCCAAAGGCAAAATCTGTTATTGGTCTTTACTTGGCTTTTTATGCCAACCTACATGCACTTCTTCTGAAATTATGGGTTGGTGTCTCTGCTGAAGCAGTATATTCTGAGAAGTGCCCAGTCCGGTGTGGAGCTCTGTTTCTGTTTCAGCCTGAGATCCTACCCTCTGTTCAATAGCAATACAGTTCAAACTAACTAAACTGTGGGGATTGCCAGTCGGTGTGCACCGAGCATATGTCTACATTGGATGCAACCTGCAGTAGTTGTATTCACTAAATAGAAGGGGTATCTACCAACATTTGGACATATAATGCCTGTTAGGACAATTTTTGCAATTAGACCACTCAAAAATAACACTTGCTTTTTAACTTTGACCCTGTCTTGTAACTTGCTATTCTAACTGCATCCATCTCTTTCTTTTAAAGGTAGCCTTGAAAAGTACCTTGACGTACTGGATGGGAAGTTCTTGACCACTCAGCTGAAGGCTGTTTATGCAGGAATTCATGAAAAATCAGTGGATGATGAGGACCTTCAAGATTTTTTCAAATTTAAATGCTGGATATGAACACATTGGTGACATTCTTTTCATATTTACATTTTACTGCATTATTCTTGTTTACACCGTTTTAATTCGGTTTAAGTCTGTATGCCTGTGACAAAGTGGCAGAAATTAAAAACATTTAAAAATGGTCATTGTTTTTGTAGTACACTGTGTAACACGTGCCTCTGGTATGATGTAAATGTCATTTAATATTTCCAAAACAATCCAACAAAAACATCAATCTCCTGTTCTACCCAAGTACATCAGCATAAGTAGGTTCACATTTGCGTGGAAAACACTTAGAGAAGAAATATGTACAAGGTTTGGAGTCACAGGCTGTTTGGTCAGACTCTGTTCAGCTTGGTCACAATCAGAACTCGCACAGACTGGTCAAAAGAAGAGCACACGCACAGTCCCTGCTTGTCTGGACTCCAGTCTAGACTGGCGATGGGTTGAGTGGACACAGTGACATTCTGCAAGAGGTTAAGTGTCCCAGCCACTCCTCTGTCTAATCCATCTCCATCCTTTTCACTCCTCTTGGCGGGATACTCACTGCAACAATTCAATATACAGCATCAATACAAAGCAGTTACAAATTTACCTATCCACTGTTTCTAGGTTGAACAAGCTTTCGATTTTGATATAGACACTTCTCAATCTAAAGAGAAATTAATGTAAGCAGGTTGATATTGGTCAGGATACCTACACACAGAATGAATTTTCATTTCAAATGACATTTACTCCAAAATGTTAGGATGTATTGGTTGCCATGCCATTAACAAGACATTGTTAGCAGTGTGGCCAATTCTGTCATTAATTCTAGCATTAAATTAGTTTCCTTGTTTCAACTAGCTACAACATTGTTCATATTGTGTAACATATTTTATAAAGCGTGTCCACATTCTAATACTTTCAGTATTAAAAGACTTACTATTTCCATAAGTGCAAGTTGCCTGCACCACCTGTTGTCATGAATATGTCTCGGTTTTGTGGCAAATGCCTCACTTGCCATATTGTAGACTTATGGGCCTAAAATGGGGCATACAGAGGGTAAAAAGGGTGTACAGGTGAGTAATATAATAAACATGCTGAACTTTAACTTCTTGACCAATAATTGTAAAATAAATCAGTAAATGAATAGTCAGTTTATCAGTATCCTATATCTATACTTTGTGGTATATGAGAGTCCTACTGGCACATACAACATTTATATCAGTCAAATACCTTTTCAGAAACAGATGCAAAGCCTTTGGCTGGGTGCTGGGTTCTCATGTCAAAAACGTGAAATTTGCCTTCTAAAGATGTTGCCACTAATTTGTTCATATTGATATCCTTCCTGTCAAATTCAATGCTGCATACCTATCAAAGACAACAAGAGAGAAACAATATTTTTTGATTGACAATTTCGAGACCGTAGTAGTTAGAGTCGTTTTTTAACATACTTGTTATCAAATTTTAACAATATTTTTATATGACAATAATCAAAAAGCTTAGTGTTGACTGTGCTATTTTACAAGGAAAGACTCTGTGTATATATTTTATTCATGTGCTTTATGACACATTCACTTAAATACATGAGCAAGAAATGAACATCCTAAGAGGTAATTTAGTCATAGAAACCTTACACCGTTTTTAATGTTTTTCTCCCATTTTAGAGCCATATTTCGGAGGTCAAAGAGTTTGATGTCTCCATTGTCGTATCCAGCACATACACAGCGGTCCTGGTCATTGAATGCATGCCCTGATAAAACAACAAAAACAATAACTCTTATTTTTTAATTTCTTGCATTTTTTTCTTCATTAATTGCATATTTTATGAATACACACCAAAGGCAACTGTCCAGCAGTCTCTCTTTGTTTCTCCCTCAACTGGCTCCATGTTTGCCACGGGTGTGTCCTTTTGCCTTGTGTCCCACACCTTAACGGTACCTATATAAATAAGTCCAAAAATACATATATTTGGCTACAAACATCTCTAACATATGACATCAAACTTGACCATGTCTAGTTTTGAGAGTCAATATCTTACCATCTCTGCTTCCTGTAACAATTTCTGGAGCTCCATCTCCAATACCTAACCCTCCAACTCCATCAATGCTGTTTACTATTTCCTTATGTGCTTTAACAGAGTACACTGGGACCTCTGGTGCTTCTAGGTTCCTAAAGTAACATTTCATAGTGCAGTTAGTGTGTTATTGGCAGTCCTGGAAAACTGGATGGTTAAAGTAATAAGACCAGAGGATAAATTAACAGAATTTAATCATACCACACATGAAGGTTACCATCAAAATCGCCTGTGGCCAAATGCCTCTGTTGGAGAGATGTCGCTCCGAATGTTCCACATTTTATTGGCTTGGGTTTCTCTATCTGAAGTGCAAAAATTAGTACACATTTTTGAATTATAGAAATTGGTGGATCTAAGTTATGCACACAGAAGTTTTCTGTTATTTTGCCCTATTTGTTCTTTTGCTTCACAATAAAAAGAAAATCAAATGTTAAAAGTTGTAGGCATGTTCTGTAAATGAAATGATACAAACCCTCAAATAATCCATTTTTATTCCAGGGTGTGAATACCCTATATAATGCACTGTATATAGCCTCAATGCACTGTATATAACTTAACTGTTACTACCACTCAATAATAAACAACCTCTCTTTAAATGTAATAAGTATTTAGTGAACATACTGACCAGCCAACTTTCAATTTTTCATGAACTCCCTAGGACCAGAACAGTGAAGTTGTTTGGTTGGTGGATACATCTTAGCACTGCAGTGACACAGATGTGGTGGTGCTGTGGTAGTATGTGTTGTGTGCATTGAGCTGGTATGAGAGAATCAGACATAGCAGTGCTGCTGCAATTTCTAAATCCTGTGCCCACTCACTCCAATCTTTAGACACACTTTCCTTGTTGGTCCACTTTGTAGATGCAAAATCAGAGATGGCAGCTCATCTGTTGCTGCAGTTTTGTTGGTCATCCTCTAATCCTTAATCAGTGGACACAGGATGATGTTGGACATTTTTGTTGGTGGATTATTTTCAGTGCAGAAGTTATACCGAAGTGTTTCAAAACTCCAAGAGCCGTGCTGTACCTGATCCGCTGGTACCAGCATAACACAATGACACACCATCACATAGTCACTGCAGTTAATTTACACGCTGTGGTCTGGTCCCTTGGGAGTCTTGACCATTGAGAAACAGGGTAAAGGAATGAATGGCAATACTAAACTGTAACTGTAAAACTACAAAGTGCACTGAGCTAGGTCTATGGTAAGTGGTGCTGATAAAATTGAAAGTAACTGTAGCAATGGCTAACATCAGAAAAATGTTGACTTATTTTGATAATTTTACGTTTATTACAAGACTTATATTGTTTTCCACAAGGAAAGAAACGAAAAACCAAGCAGATGTTAGACTCAGTGTTACTCTCTGTTGCCATGACGACAATGCACCAGGACTTTTCTAAAATCATCAGAGTACTTCACGTTTAACAATAAAATCCTGAGACAGAAACGGCATTATAAATATAACCCAATAAATACACTGCACCTCTTTTACGAGCTGTATGTCTCCGTGCTGAACCTCGTAGATCTGAATAACTCCGGTTCCTCTGGGGAAGTTACCGACACACACGAACTTAGCGCTGCACGGAACCCACTTAGTGTCGAAAACGGTGTAGTTTAGACTCTTCTGAATATGAGCGATAATCTGTGGTTTATCAAGAGAAGCGGACATAGCGGATAAAACGGTATCTGGATACAAAAGACAATAAAACAAAATTACTAAAATCTGTTCTAATACCCACTCGGCTACACTGAAAGAGCGAGGTTAGCAATGAAGAGCAGACATTCTAAGAGTTGATTCTTTGATTCCAAAGCGTTTGGGAGTCGGGATCAACTATTGGTCACTGACTCTAGGAACCGAAACACTTGGAGTCAACAAAGCCCATTTTTAAAGTTAAACTGACAGGTAATTGCATAAATTACACATTTAAAAATATGTATGATTTCTAACATCTCTGAAAAAAATCTGTACATGGCCATGGCGCTGTTATGGAAACTAAGGATTCATTTATACGGACACTAGTTAAAATGAAGTGGCGGCTAAGAATTGGAGTCGACTCCTGAAAAACATATTCGTTCATCACTTAGCTAACAAGGCCCGGAGATAGCTGGTCACACTCCTGCCTGATCGCTCCATTACAGTAGTAGGAGTAAATATTAAATAAACACTGAGGAACGGCTGGTCTGCACCACATTTACAATTTCTCTGTAGCATCAATCCATGGCTTATGGATTACTAAATTTAAATTATCATTGTTGCCAAAGTTTATATTATTTACGGGCACAGATGCTGTCAGTGAATCAGATCAATTAGTTCAGCTCACAAAAAGAGCCAAATCCTTCAACTATCACCTTTTAATGTAGCGTTTTTCCCGTAATCAATGTTTTCTATTAATTAGCTTTCAGTAAAATTTCAGCGTACCTCTTAAGTCGAGCAAAATTCACACTGACGTGTTTGGTATTTTAAAAAATAAGCCAGACTTTGATAAGAAAGGCAAAATATGGGTAATGCAGATAAGATGCACCAGTGAGTTATTCAAAAATCGGACATAATTCCCAACTTTGATATATCGGTTCATAGGCTCATCTCAAATGATTAATCAAACTAAGGCTACAACACTAATATCGTAGTGGTCTACAAAAAGCTTGCAGTTTGTGACAGAATACTAATAATTTTTTGCTAGTGTAAATTGCACATCTAGCTTTACAAAATAATCAGCAGTTCAATGCAAGCCGGCACCGAAGTACCGAGCCACCGAATCGACTCTTTTTATGAACAACACATCCCTGGTTGATTCTGCAGTGCCCGGAAGAGGACGGGTCTTTTATCGGAGAATGGGGGACACAGCGTGTTCAACATAAACAGAGCAGCTCGAAAACCCAGCAGTTTTTGTTAGTTTTAAGGAGCAGTATTAGACCGTTAACAACAACATGGAGTCTGCTGATAACCCAGGCTCAACGGTTAGCGGCTCAGTGGAGAGTGAAAGCGCAGCGGGCAGCTTTGAGAAAGTGAAGTCTAAGAAAAGTCTGAAACGTAAACGCGCCGCGGCGGAGGTGGAGATGGACTGTGAGGACCCTGTGGCTCCAAAGAGACCCCAGTTCCCCCCAATATCAGGAGACAGACTCACGGTAACTCAGAACAGACTCATGTTACTTTAAACCCAGTATGTTATAATTATCCAATACAATCTAATTTAGCTGTCGTATGCCTTGTTTTACCAAGTTCTCCACGTGTCTTTCGGCGCATGCGCGAAACTCAGCTGATCGAGTTAAAGGGCCCATATCTTGAATTTTTCTTCTGAAGGAACTTTGTCCCTTGAGCTTCATTCAGTGGCAACTGTAGAAAACATTTTAGTGGGGGGATACATGTAATCAGTGAAAATCTTTGGTAGGTACGATAATGGGTGTATAGTGTGTAGCATGGGACATTTCTTGGTATGCATGTTATTTTGCAAGTAAATACAAAGGTTTATTTCCTTGGCTAATGATTTAACTTGAATATCAAATAATTTACGAGATCAGCCGTGGAATCATAAATTACGCTATCAGTGGATGAATGTCAGAGCTTGAATGTATCATCACCAATAAGTCAGTTTGTTAAATGTAAATATTGTTATCTGATAACAGAAAGCTTATGTCTATTACAGCATGTATTACGTATAATTGTTTCCATTCCCTCAGTTATGGCATGAACAATATTTGTATTGTAGCTCAAATCCACGTGTTGAATATATGCCGAAAACTGAAATGAGTGTGGTCTCCTGGACACAAAAGGGGATTTGTGTGTGCTTGACCACACATACATTTTTAAACCATAACTATTTCTATGCACTTTGGCCTTTTGTCGACATGTAAGCAGTGTTTTTGGTCACTGAAAAAAAGTACATTTTGGAAAACCGTGGCCACTGTGAAGATATTTAGAAAGAAATGTTTCTGTTTTTTGGTGTTAAAAGGAAAAATAGAATTTTGGGTTTGTAGCATGTGTGTGTCATTATCTCCTTTCTCTGATATCAGTGTGTGTGCCATTGGTTCATTTGTTTACATGAGGTGTATGAGGTATGCAGCCAAAACATTGTTGGTCTTATAAGACCTCTGAGTGGCCAGCAAGGCTTTATGGCTAACATTTTATTGCCGCCTGCTGGTTTGGCATGTTCTTGAAAGTACTCAGGGTTAATAGTGTGTGTTTACATTTTCCTGTGGACAGAAGTATTTTAAAATCACTGCTTGTGTGGACAGAAAGGTTTTTAAAGATGAATGAGAAAAACGACAGTTTTTTTTTTTAAATTCATGTATACGTATGGACTAGGCCTAAAATTGTCCTTTAAAGCTGTGGCCAGTACCTCAGTTTTTCTGCATTATATGTAGATCAGATGTTTAGAGTCACTAGGGCTTGCAGCAGTTTCCATACATGGACTTTACTTGGGCGGTCTGGTGCCTGGGTAGAAAAGATCATTTGGGTTCAACTTGGATATGTTTTATACCAAGATGCCTTATTTCACTACTTTGAAACTAACAACGTTTCAGCTGAAGCCTTTTAAATTGTGTGCTGCAGTACGTGAGTGGGAACTAGAAGTTCTTTTTGCGCAGTCACATACCCCATTCCATTCCTGGGCCTTCCCAAGTGTGTGCTATGATGATGTTTGATGACGTCAAGGACTGAGCAAAAGGGTTGTTCAAGTGTTCAAGGGGTTGGAGCGTTAGGAACAGAATGGGACACTCACCCTCTTCAGGCGTTTACATCAATATGGTTTAAACGTGAAAAACAATGGCTAAAAGTCAAATTAGGCTTTACTTTATTAAACTTTAATAAATACTTAAACATAATTTATTATAATGTCTTATGAGTATTTGTGTCCAATATTAAATTATAAGCTATACAACAGTTAGTTCCAGTCACACATTTTCATTGGTTGAGAATCATTCTAAAGTGTGCCTTTTTTGCGATGGCGGCACGTCTTTTTCACAACCACGGTATCAGTCCGCTGAACTCCATTGCTAAAAACTCTCAGCTGTCTTTATCACTCTTTTCACTGCTTAATTAGCTTCAGTTCATGTTTCAGACCAATAAAATTGTCTTCAGTTTACTTTGAGAATACTAATACTGATTATAATTGGTACTAATATCACATACCAATTACAATCAATCACTGTGATTAACACATTTAACTCGTAAGTTTAACTTGAAATAAATGAATACTGATGGCAGTGACTGGCACTAAAGACTGTTTAATTCAACACAAATACAAAATAAAACATTAATTAAATGACTTGAGATGAAGCCAGGTTAAGAACACAAAAACAAGAAAAACAAAGTCAGATAACAGATACCAGTGGAGAGAAACCCCATCTGAGATTTAGTTGCTGTAACTGTCCTTAGCATTCGTGAGGAGCTTTATTTATTTATTTTTTGCTGCACATTCAGGACATCTCAAATAATTCCCCATTCCCTACATAGTGCACTAACATTACAAGTAAATCTGGGTTTAGAACCGAGCACAAAATGTTTAAAATTAAGTCATGCAACCATGGTTCAATATGAATATGTTATATTAGAAGTATAATGCATTATGGCTGGTTACTTCTTACAGTGCACTACAAAAGGAACATGTGGAAATTTGAGATAGTTGCAGCCCACCCGAGCTCACTGGGCTAGATAAAGACTCTCTAGCGCAGAAGCAAGCTTATCTAGCGTAGTTTATTCAGCAGATCAGGGGTCTGGGTAGTTTACTTGGCAGGTTAGTGATACTGTAGTGGTGAGCTGAGACTGATCCAGTCTGAGCAGTGAGTGCAGTGCAGTAGAGTTCATTACTGTGGCATAGCAACAAGCTACATGTTGAGGAACTATAATTTCACGAGCTGTTGTATAAAAGCAATAGAAAACTCCCTCTCATGTTCTTTTGCTTAATTATATGTTACTTCTGTTTGATAAAATACAACATAACTTGCATTTACAATTAAATTAGCACTTTTAATATGAATAATACAAAACTACCTGATGTTAGTTTACATCACTGCAGTTAGAGGGCTTTTCCATTAACTTCAGCATTTTTAAATCGTGACTCAAACCACAGAAGTCTTATAAAAGTTTGAAGGTTTTAGTTACACTTAAAGTGTTTATACTTCTTATTCTGTGGCATGTTGTTATTGGTTTCTGTGAGGAACGTCACAAGCCTGCAGTGAATATTGGGTATTTGCTTTCACGAAAGTGTCATCTGCTGCAGACTTGCGGGAAGGGCGCATAAATTGCATATAGGGGGTGCTTGTGAGCACCCTTGTTGGGACACCCTAAAGCTTTGCACACGGATATGTGCATATGAGTGGCATGAGGGCACAAGTGTGAGTATTGGGACAGGGGGATAATGTCTACCAGCATGAGACAATTAGGGAACAGCATTTAGGGAACATCAATAAATAAACACTAACAGTATTCTGAAAGTGAGAAGTTTGGGGAACATTGATAAATTTTAGTGTCTACAGACAGTCTGATTGTGAGATATTTAACACCATTACACTGTAGCATCTTCTGAGATGTCTGAATTTGAGGTGCTTAAAGACCACCAGTGAAGCTTAGCATCTACAGGTATATCTGAATGTGAGATGTTTAGGGAACACTAGCGTCTTCCTATATAAGCCTTATGCACAATTATTCTTGGTAGGGTCCAGACCCACGATTTGCCTGGAACAAGATGTGAACAGAAAATGAGTGAATTCATGAATTATAAGTTTCTGAGAGTCTGACAATAATACAAAGAATTAATTAATTAGGAAGAGCGGTCTGTTTAATCTAAAAGTAAGGAGGTGGACGTTTATTGTTTTCTTAGTAGTGGAGGTGTGTACAATTCCAGTTGATACTTCCCATGGTCAAAGAAGCCTGCAAATGCAGTATGAATAAGATGCATTTAATTACATTATATTACTATATTACAGTATATGTACTGTTGCTGATGTTACCCAGCAAAAAATCTTTACTGCAGAACAGCACAAAAGACTTGGCTAAATAACATTACACTTTGAGTTGTGTGGGAATTAAATTAATAGCATACCACCAGTAACTATTTCTGTACATACTGGAAAATCATGGACATTCTGGTTAAGTTCACGTTCAGCAAGTGAAGTCACATACTGATGTTTGATGATTAGTTTTGAATCACAAAAGCCACTGCAATTGCAAAAGACATCAAAGTTTCATCACCTCAATCAAACACCATTCTATGGCGTCACAGTCCAATGTTTGGGGTCTTTATACTCCTCTTACAGACACTTGGCATTTTATGTGGTGACTATAAGCCCATATGCAGCTGCTCCACTGCATGCCTTTTCACTTAATGTTTTTCTGTGGTGCTTATACAAGCTGTGTGCAGTTATCTTGCAAACTATGGTGCTATCATTCTGCTTAGATGTTGAATCTAATGTTTTTTTTTTTTTGTGGTTTTCAGGGTGGTACTAGTGAAATGAGAAAAGTACCTGTTCCTTCACATCGATACACACCTCTGAAAGAAAACTGGCTCAAAATCTTCACCCCCATTGTAGAGAATCTCCAACTGCAAGTCAGATTTAATCTCAAAACAAGAAATGTTGAGATAAAGGTAAGGAACAATTTTTGACATGTACACAATGATAAACCTCTGAATGTATGTGAATGTTTTTGATAAGTTCATTAACCACTTCTGTTTTCACAGACATGCAAAGAAACACAAGACATTGGTGCCCTCACGAAAGCTGCGGATTTTGTAAAGGCATTTGTTCTAGGATTTCAGGTCGAGGTGGGTATTTAAATGCAGTATCTTATAGGTTACAGTTTATATAGCTCTTGCTTATGTAATGTTTTGTTGGAGATGAACACTAACCTTATGAATCATCCTATAGGATGCACTTGCACTCATCAGACTGGATGAACTCTTCCTGGAAACATTCGATGTCACAGATGGTCAGATTATACCCATTGTTAACATGAACTAGCCTTTTATATACATTTTTTTTTATAAAGGAATATGGAATGATGTCTCATAATACATGCAATTTGTTGTTACAGTAAAGCCCCTCAAAGGGGATCACCTGTCTAGAGCTATTGGTAGAATTGCAGGCAAAGGAGGAAAAACAAAATTTACAATTGAAAATGTTACGAAGACCAGGATAGTCCTTGCAGACACGTAAGTACATTTTATTCTTAAAAGGTTTAACTGTCATACTAGAGTTTAAGACTTAAATGCTGCTACATTTTTGCAGAAAAAAAGAGCATTGCTTTCCAAAGCATAGGCTAACATTCCTTATTTATTCATTTCATTTTGCAGGAAAGTTCATATATTGGGATCTTTTCAGAATATAAAAATGGCAAGGACAGCTATATGCAACCTCATCTTGGGTAAGTAAAATAAGAGATAATCATTGTGTCATGAATGGTAAAATAATAGAATCTGTACTAATGTTTCCTTTTATCCCAATAGGGAGTCCACCATCAAAGGTGTATGGTAACATTCGAGCTGTTGCCAGTCGTGCTGCTGAGAGATTCTAACACTGGCTGGCATTTGCTTGTCATTGACCTGCTGTACAGCTCTAGGACTGATACAGAAATTGGGCCAATTATTGACTTGCAGGAATACTGGCCTAAAATATCTAATGAGTGGAACTGTTCAGTGATCAGAACACTTTAATTTTCTGATGGATCACTAATTACTATAAATAAATAAACCACATCACTGGAAATGAGACAAGTCTTGGATTCATTAAGAAAGGTGGTATTTTAAAGTTTTCTTTATTTTCATACAGTATCAAGTCTGTGTATTCCCACATTAGGCAATATAATGCAGCATGCAGAGTGGACATCCCTCACCTGAAATGTGGTAACTATGGACGTCGACACATGAGTGAAATGAACTTCCCCCCATATAAAAGGAAAAACCTTTTAAATCTTAAAAAAAAAAAAGTCAACACAACCCACAAGTACATAAGGTACTCCTGTGAATAAGTCTCAAGTCTGTTCACTGTCACGCTTTACTCCAAGAAGAAAATCCAAGAATTTTTTTCTTCTTTTCAGAAATATCACTAATTATACTTAAGGTTAACTAAACTTAGGCGCAACACCAATGATTCTTATATTTGATATTAACATCACAACCTTAGTGTAAACATTAGGAGTGCTGTAAATTGGAAAACATGCAGAAAGAAAAAAGTGCATGCAAGCACTGGAGAAGCTTCAAGGGTTTCATGACGCACAGATTTAAAGACTGAAGAAGAAATGCATGCTAAAATTTTACATTGGGTTATAGAGGTGCAGCATTTGGGTGTGTCATATTGAAACTACAGTACAGTATTTTGGATGGGGGCATGCTTTTGTCATTAAAAAATAATTTACTTTTTTATCAAGAACAATAATGCCTGCAATTAAACTGTCAACGTCTATTCAGCAAGTCTTTCCAATGCCTCAAAACTTGTGACGGGAGCAATGAAATACTACTCATAAAATTGTGATTTTCAAAGATATTTTTAGAAAATTGCATTCAAGAAGCAGATGAATAAATAAGCCATGACAGCTGTTTTCTTGGCATCTGTTTCTACTGGATTCGCTCAGTGAGTTAAACAAAGTACTCTGCAATAATATAAACATTTATAAATAAACATTGTCACAATAAAAAAAAACAACACTATTTTGGAACAATATTAAATGCAAGAATGACAAACATCAAAGATTGTAAAAATGAGGAACAATAACTGCATCAAAACAGTACGCAAATCAAACCGGCTTCCCATAAGAATTGAAAGTAGGCAGTATTTCTGTCTGGTTTCCATGTTCTGCTTGGCACATCAAACTACATTTGTACTTAACATTATTTCCTGTCCTTTAAAAGCTCTCTCTATAATTATCAAAAAAGAGAATAACACCCTGACAATAAATACTATTTAAAAAAAAATAAAAAATAAACCACCATTACATAAAACTGAACAAAAGCCAACCCGTCTTCCCTTCTCCAGATAGAGATGCTCTTAGCCGTTCATCAGTCAGTAAAGTGCTACACCAAGTTATTGAGAGGACTAGAGTTCAATAACACTTACACGTTGGCTTCACCAGGCTCGTGCTAGCAAAAAGGTAGCTTCACAGAGTAAATACTTTCATTGAAATATAGAGAGCATTTGCTGGATATCTTGAGCAGATCATCAGACATGGAAAGGAAAGCGCGTGTTGTGGAGGGCAGCGGGGATGCTGGACGCTCACACATCCACTACCATCTTTTTGTGTATGTCGAGACCACCGACAACCTGAAAGAAAAATATGAAGTTAAAATAAGTGTTTGGCAAAAATGAAGATTTTCATTACCCCAAAGATGCATTTGGTGACTGAAATTTGTTCCTGGAGCTAAGAGAGTAACATCAAGTGCTTCCAACAACTGAGCCATTCTAATTGAAAACCCCATATTTTAGTAGCACTGCTCGCATGTTTATTTTTTAGAAAGACATTTTTCAGCATAAATTTTATAAGCAAATATGGTCTAATAAAACATCACCCAAGTGCTTTAAACAATGTCATTTCAGACTTGAGTTTGTCGCAAGAGTTCAATTAATTGAAGCTTTCTAGTTAATACTGTGCAAACTGCATGCCTGAGTATGTTCATTCATTCATTATCTGTAACCGCTTATCCAGTTCAGGGCCGCGGTGGGTCCAGAGCCTACCTGGAATCATTGGGCGCAAGGCGGGAACACACCCTGGAGGCGGCGCCAGTCCTTCACAGGGCAACACACACTCATACCTACGGACACTTTTGAGTCACCAATCCACCACCTACGTGTGTTTTTGGACTGTGGGAGGAAACCCATGCAGACACACAAACTCCTCACAGACATACATCACTTACACACACACCTAACATGGCCACCACCTTGTTTCTACTTTGTCCATTTTCTCAGCTCCACTTACAGTGGTTATAGACTATAGTCCATCTGTTGCTCTGACAACTTTGTGCTTCCTTGCTGTGTTTTTTTCCCCCCAATGGTCAGGATTCCCTTAGGACCATAACAGAGCAGGTATGATTTGGGTGGTGGATCATTCTCAGTGCTGCAGTGACTGTGTGTGTTGCATTGGTACAAGTGGATCAGATACAGCAGTACTGCTGGAGTTTTGTTAACACTGCCGACTCTGTTAGACACCCCTACCTCACTGGTCCACTTTGTAGATGTACAGTCAGAGACAGTAGCTCACCTGTTGCTGACATTTGGTGTTGATCATCCATGTTTCCTACTTCAGTGATTACTGGACGCTGTCAAACTGCAAAGTTCTGGTTGTTGGACCATTCTCAGTCCAGCAGTGATGGTGAGAGGTGCAATAACTTCAGCAGCACAGTTGCGTCTTATGCACCCATAACAGCGCAACACACACTAACACTTCAGTGATGAAAATGATACACCAGCCAATGACCACTGAAGAACAGGGTGAAAGTAGTCAAGCAAAGCATGCAGAGCAACAAGGACAAGTGTGTAAGTGTAGAACTACAGAGCGCTGCTCTATGGTCAGTTGAGCTGGGGAATGGACAATGAGCATAGAAACAAGGAGTTGGTATTTAATGTTATGGTTGAGCTTGTGTGCATGTGTAATTATTTTAGTACTGTAAATTTTAACGCACAGGATTTATCTAGAAAATGTAACATTTTTTAATGCTAATTAATCATTTAAAAAAAAAAATTGGCCACGTCTAATCTATACATTTTACTGAACCTAGTGACATATTAGTGGTTTTATTTAATAATATAAACAGTCACTACTGTTGAGTTCAGATACTATATTACTTTTTATTTATGCTGAAATATGAATTAAATCTCCTAACGCAAGCATTCTTAGTCCTTCTCCCTCTTTTTGATGGCCCCTCATTCATTCACATATGCACACTGGTCATAACATTAGAATATCATGAGAAAAGTGGATTTATTTCAGTAATTCCATTAAAAAGTGAAACTTGTATATTATACTCATTCATTACACAAAGACATTTTAAGTCAATTGAGAAATTCTTTTAATTTGATGATTATAACTGACAACTAATGAAAACCCCAAATTCAGTATCTCAGAAAATTAGAATATTACTTAAGACCAGTACAAAAAAAAAAAAAGATTTTTAGAAATGCTGGCCAACTGAAAAGTATAAACATGTACAGCACTCAATACTTTGTTGGGGCTCCTTTGCCTGAATTACTGCAGCAATGTGGTGTGGCATGGATTCAATCAGTCTGTGGCACTGCTCAGGTGTTATGAGAGCCCAGGTTACTCTGATAGTGGCCTTCAGCTCTATGGGGTTAAGGTCAGGCGAGTTTGCTGGCCAATTAAGAAAAGGGATACCATGGTCCTTAAACCAAGTACTGGTAGCTTTGGCAATGTGTGCAGGTGCCAAAATTCTGTTGGAAAATGAAATCTGCATCTCCATAAAGTTGGTCAGCAGCAGGAAGCATGAAGTGCTCTAAAACTTCCTGGTAGATGGCTGTGTTGACCTTGGACCTTAGAAAACAGTGGACCAACACCGTAGATGGCATGGCACCCCAAACCATCACTGACTGTGGAAACTTTACACTGGACCTCAAGCAACGTGGATTCTGTGCCTCTCCTCTCTTCCTCCAGACTCTGGGACCTTGATTTCCAAAGCAAATGCAAAATTTACTTTTTTTTACTAGTCTTCCCCATGATTGTGTAGCCTACAGAACTAGACTGAGAGATCATTTAAAGGCCTTTGCAGGCCTTTGAGTTAATTAGCTGATTAGGGTGTGTCACCAGGTGTCTTCAATATTAAACCTTTTCACAATTCTTCTAATTTTCTGAGATACTGAATTTGGGGATTTCATTAGTTGTCAGTTATAATTATCAAATTAAAAGAAATAAACACTTGAAATATATCAGTCTGTGTGTAATGAATGAGTATAATATAGAAGTTTAACTTTTTGAATAGAATTACTGAAATAAATCATGATATTCTAATTTAAGGACCAGCATATATATATATATATAAAAAAAATTATATATATATATATTTTGTGGTGTGTGTGTGATTTGGGTAAAACCAAGTTTCAAAAGGGACAGCTGAGCTCTGGAGGCACTTACAGCGCAGAACTCTTCAAACGATATTCTCCCGTCACCATCCTTGTCTGCATTGATGATGGTCTTATCTACAATCTGCTGCAGCTGTGTGTCCTTCAGGTTGTTCCCCACCATCATCTTCAATACTTGGAATAGTTCCCCATTGGAAATATAACCGTCCTTATCCATATCATAGATCCTGAATGCAACTGGAGATATTCAGAAAGGTGTTTAAGTTCAAGCAGGGTGTACTGCATGAACAAAGATGCTGATAGTTAGAGAAGAACTGGTGTTGAACTCACATCGGAGCTTCTGTTCCTTGTCTCCCTTTACGCTGAACTGTGAGACACCTTCAATGAACTCTGCAAAATAAAGGCAAGGTTAGAACTTGTTAAAACATGAGGAATGTGAAATCATAAGGCAGCAGAATAAGCTTTGGCAGTAAATTGCAAAGATCCTACTTTTAGCTGCAGTGAATCTACAAACCGGATTCCAAAAAAGTTGGGACACTAAACAAATTGTGAATAAAAACTGAATGCAATGATGTGGAGGTGCCAACATCTAATATTTTTTTCAGAAAAGAACACAAATCACAGATCAAAAGTTTAAAAACTGAGAGAATGTATCATTTTAAGGGAAAAATGTTGTTTCAAAATTTCATGGCATCAACAAATCCCAAAAAAGTTGGGACAAGACCATTTTTTACCACTGTGTGGCATCCCCCCCTTCTTCTTACAACACTCAGCAGACATCTGGGGACAGAGGAGACCAGTTTCTCAAGTTTAGAAATAGGAATGCTCTCCCATTCATGTCTAATACAGGCCTCTAACTGTTCAATCGTCTTGGACCTTCTTTGTCGCCCCTTCCTCTTTATGATATGCCAAATGCTCTCTACAGGTGAAAGATCTGGACTGCAGGCTGGCCATTTCAGTACCCGGATCCTTCTCCCACGTAGCCATGATGTTGTGATTGCTGCAGAATGTGGTCTGGCATTATCTTGTTGAAAAATGCAGGGTCTTCCCTGAAAGAGATGACGTCTAGATGGGAGCATATGTTGTTCTAGAACCTGAACATAGTTCTCTGCATTAATGGTGCCTTTCCAGAAATGCAAGCTGCCCATGCCACAAGCACTCATGCAACCCCATACCATCAGTGATGCAGGCTTCTGAACGAAGCGTTGATAACAACTTGGGTTATCCTTGTCCTCTCTGGTCCGGATGACATGGCGTCCCAGCGTTCCATAAAGAACTTCAAATCGTGACTCATCTGACCACTGAACAGTCTTCCATTTTGCCACACTCCATTTTAAAAGACCCCTGGCCCAGTGCAAACGTCTGAGCTTGTGGAGCTTGCTTAGAAATGGCTTCCTCTTTGCACTGTAGAGTTTCAGCTGGCAACGGCGGATGGTACGGTGGATTGTCTTCACTGACAATGCTTTCTGGAAGTATTCCTGAGCCCATTCTGTTATTTCCTTGACAGTGGCATTCCTGTTTGAGGTGCAGTGATGTTTAAGGGCCCGGAGAGAGTTTTACGGCCTTGACCCTTACGCACAGCAATCGTTCCAGATTCTCTGAATCTTTTGATGATGTTATGCAGAGTTGATGATGATAACATGAAGTCTTTGCTATTTTACGCTGGGTAACACCATTCTAGTATTGCTGCACTATCTTTCTGCGCAACAATGGTGGAATTGGTGATCCTCTTACCATCTTGGCTTCAGAGAGACACTGACGCTCTGAGAAGCTCTTTTTATACCCAATCATGTTGTCAATTGACCTAATTAGTGTTAATTGGTCTTCCAGCTTTTCGTTATATGCTCAATTTCCTTTTTCCAGCCACTTATTGCTACTTGTCCCAACTTTTTTGGGATTTGTTGACACTGAAATTTTGAATCAACATTTTTCATTTAAAATGTTACATTTACTCAGATTAAACTTTTGATCTGTCATCTATGTTCTATTACGAATAAAATATTGACATTTGCCATCTCCACATCAGTGCATTCAGGTTTTATTCACAATTTGTTTGGTATCCCAAAGTATCCGGTTTGTAATTCTGAGATGGGTAATTATGGGTTAAATAAAGGCTTTCCTAAGGTTAACCTGATAGTTGTCTGCTTTAAGCCAAAGTTATCTCTGTACTGTCAGATAATTTATTATACACAATAGTAAGATCAGTACATTTCAGCCTCACCTTTGAAGTCTACCTCCCCATTTCCATCTGTGTCAAATATATCGATAACCCTCTGCACCAGTGGATTCTGCTGCAGCTCTGGCAAGGACATGAACTCCTCCACACTGAGGGATCCAGAGTTATCCAGGTCAAGTTTCTTAAATCTTTTTCCTAGCCTCTTAATCTCATCAGCATCGACTAGAGTAAATAAACAGAAGGAAACAAAGGGAAATAATAAACAGACAGGTAGAGAACTAATAACCCACCACCTGTGCCAACAAAGGTCCAAGTGTGTGACCTAAATGACTAAAGCTGCTGCATGTAAACATATTAATGGAGTCCCCCTGAGAAAATGCACAACCTGATGAATTGGTACATTAAACAAAGCAGCCACTTGCATCCAGTGTTCTGGTCCCTTCCCCTAAAAGGCAGTGTTTTCTGTTCCAGCCAGAGGCTTACTTTCTCTGTTATACATCAAAGCCATGCTGTCCCCTGCACTCTCTCCCAACACTACTGAGAGGCTTCAGAATATCATAACTCCATAATTTCATTCTCATTGCCCTATGATCCTTTACATTACAATTTCTGACCTCTAGTTTAATGTATTAATTTTCAAATAAGCCCTCAAGAGAGAGAGTTGCATGCAAAGCAACATGCAAACAAGCAAACAGCATAAAAAATTAATTCATGTATGCTGAATTGTGTAGTACAGTAGTCATATTTATTTGATATATTTCATAACAAAAAAAACAAATTTGTATATGATGTAGTTGTGTACATATCTTAGAATGCAAACTCCAGTATGTTTAAATTTCATAACTTGTTGGCTGCTTGGTGTTGCTGTGACCTCACAATTAGCAGAGTGAGGTGAATATGAATAAATTTACATGTACCTGAAGTACTGCCACTTGCAGGATCAACTGGCAGTGTGAATACATTTTGGCAGGTTGTCAGTTTGTCACTGGATCATGCAATGTGTAAGGAAATGTTCAAACATTAGGTGCTCTTTGTGAAGCTGCCAGCATTCAGATAGAAATTTTATTGTGTATGTCAAGAAATTTTTTTTTATATCTGCGCACCTGTCAATTTCAATTTACCAAGCAAAGTCAACATAACAGATGTGGTTCAGTTATTTGACATCTACTCATTCAACACTTCAAGTGAAAAGAAGGTTATTATACATGTTTCTTCAACAATGCAACAGTAAAAATTTGGACTGTCTTTAGACTAGGGTTTGGAACAAGCTCACAATGTCTTCATTTTAAAGTAGCAGAATACTCTTAATATTTAAGGAGAGACATTATTAACCTTTGAATACATAGGGTATATATATATATATATATACACACACACACACAACGCAATCAACGCAGAGGTGGTGTATAAAATTAAACTCAAGACAGGTGAGGTGTGGTCCATTTATGTAGCTGCTAGACTAAGTTTACTGCAGGATTGTGTTAACTGTTAGAGTTAAATGGTGCACAATGTGTAAAAATGAGACTTTTTGGAGTGTTATGGCATTGTGCCTCTGTCGAATTTCAAATGGAATAGTCATACCAATGCGAACACTACACAGCTGCAGCTCTTTACTTTTTTTAAACCCTATCCAGTATTCCTATTGAAAGGGAACTAACCAAATCTCTTTCAGGTGGTGGGACAATCTCAGCCCGGCAGTGACAGTGATAGTAGCATTTTGCTGTGTGCTGAGGTGGTAAGCTCTCCAAATACGGACGAAATGAGTACAGACAGAAGGCTGTGCGTGTGCGCATATCCATATCTGTATTTAACATGGAGCATAAATGAGTCTTAAATTTAAAAACTTAAGCAATGCTGAGATTGCCAGTATGTGAATATTGTATATGATGTCTATTTTGCACAACCAGTGTAAATGTGTCTTCATGAAGAGGAAAAATAATTGCAAGATTCACAATCATTTTTCAAAGGTTTCTTTGTACTGTACATTATCACTTTCTCTGGGGAATATTCTGCATTAACCTTGTCAGCTCCTGCTCCTGGTGAAATCAGCATGAGCGAATCACAGCTTGTAGAGCAGCAATAATAACAATCTATATCAACACCAATTATGGCACCAAGAGGAATCACTCAGTGGCTTGGTAACTGCATATAGTCAGCACATCCATTCCATTAGTATAAATGTTCCATATTAAGCTCCATGACTGAGTGGAGGGAAAGAAAAAAAATATCTGCTAGCTTCCAATGATGCTCACATGCTCTCGCTGTGTTTAAAAGGAAAGAAATTTTAACTTGCCATTCTCCCGAAAGGTTGACAAGTCTGTAACCTTTTTTTTTTTTTAACCCATCCGCTTTACTTTCAGGCCTAGCCACCAAACAGCATCACAGTCCTAAAAGAGAGGCCACGGCTTTCCGACATCATTAAAGCCATTACTAAAATGATCCTGTCTGAGGAGCCAAATGCCGACACCATTACGTTAATGAGTGCCGGGTAGGCGGCTTAGGCAACAACTAGAATGTATTTTTAACTATGTGTTCATGAGAAAGCCCCTTCCTAGTTGCCCTGACCCTCAGGCATGCAGGGAAACCCTTAGCAACAAGGGACTCCAGCAAAGCAGGATATTTTGAGTCACAGACAGGCTAGGATGGTTTTAGGAACTGCTGTGTGCCTCTATAGGTCACTTCTCAGCATGTGTCCTTTCATAAAATAAGCCCATGGTGTGAGCAGGGAGGTACAAAAATAAATAAATAAATAATATAACCAGACATTATTCATGCAATGGCAGTTTTTCTTATTTATCAATGACACATCAACATTAGTCAAAAACTGATTCATTAAGAAGATTACAATTAACAATAAATCAACAATACAATTAATGATAAAAGCCCTATCTGCAACTGTTGGGGTCTCTAGGGCATCATTACATTTTTCTAAGGAAGCATATGCTTGACTTCTCCTTCACAGTTTGTGTCTCACTGTGTGTAAGGAGGGAGAAAAAAAATCATTTGGTCAGAGGATTAAAACATAAATTTAACTGAATAATTTAAGGGTGACCTCAAAGTGAAACATTTTTAAATATAGTTAACATGCCAGAGTCTTCATAGCCAGTGCAATAGTAGTACACAATATGTGAACGCAACTATTATTTGTTGTGGGGATATATGAATTGTGTATGGAGTACCCCTGGGTACAGACACATACAAAGAAGAATGGTCAGGGATTAAGCCAATCTTGTGCTGGCAGCCATTCACACAGACAAGTCTGCATGTGTGAGTGAACGACTGTCTGTGTTGTTGATGGGTTAAACAGCTGGGCTGAGAAAGTGTGTGTGTGTGTAACTTTGAAATATCACACTACTAAAAACCAGGTCTGCTGTATGTCAAGGTTATACACCTGTTTATCTCTTGTAATTTCAGAAGCATTAACATACCAAAAGACAAAGAAGAGGACTTGCCAATACAAGAGCCCTACTCCACTGCATTACCAGGGTTTCTTTGTTCAAGATAGATACAAGGGCAAGCCTTTTAAGGTTTATTTAAAAGGAAAGATGAAAAAGATCCTGGGAATTGTGTAATGAAGCCTTGGGCAGATCCCCTGGGACCTGCAACTTATTAAATACCTCACTGGGCGCCTTAAAGTGTTCGTTGTGACAGCCTGTTTTTGCAGCTTAGTTTCTATATATGCAGTTTATGGACTTTGCTGAAGACATATTACTAGTATACTGTAGTGTTCCTGCATGGTGGCTAGCAGTATTGCCCACTAAAACATAGTTCTACATACATGTTTTGAGATACTTCTATATAATATATAAAAATGCATCAAAAAAGTAAGATTTTTTCCCTTGTATGGCTTAAAATTACTAAAAAAAACCCTAGCACTTAAAAAAAACTTCCTTGCACATGCTTCCTTTGTTTGTTTATTTATTTATTTTTAAACCTAATCCAAACTCTTTTAACCCTAATTTGCTTGTCTTGTGCATGTCTATGATGTCCAGGACACGAGGGGCAAGAAACCAATTATAATGGCCTATCAGGACTAAAAATAAGTGAGGCTAACTCTGCAGCACTGGAAATGACCTTCACATTAGAGGAGGGAATTTTTAGCCAGGACAGAGAGTGGAACTCCTCTTGGTTTCTACCATTAGCTCTGTATTTAATCTCCACATGACACCAATTTCAAATGTCACTGTAAACTGAAAGGTAAAGATAAATGCACATGTTACAGTGCAAAGATGCATCTAGGAGGGTGTCAAAGTAGTTTGCACTAATTCACTGAAATGAATGGCATCAGCATATATATATATTTAGCAGCATTTGTTAAAAATAGGCTTTGGTGTTTGGTGGAAATAAGATCAATAATACAAATGTATTTGTACTCTACTGCACAAATTATGTAAGAATTACACCAAGGTAAGTGCTATGTGATACAGTCTCATTATTACATTTAGGCCTATGCATGTGATGTTTTACTGACCAAAAAAAAAGAAAGAAAGAGTGAAAAATAAATCTGTGGCATAATATTTATGGTCTCCATGCAGACAAACAAATGGTTATAATAAATCATAATACTTACAGTGCGAGCACATCTCCAAGGGATAACTTGCTTCATTTCCCTATATAGGAGAAAAACAACAGAACAGTTATACAACAAAAACATATATTTTCTTCTGCCTGGTTTTGGGCTTGACACTCTAAACTGTAACAAGACAGTTGCATGGTATTGTGACATACTGCACATATTTAAATTTAGTTTATTTTATATTGTCAAATGACAAACATGACCTATATACACATACAGCAGTTCTCAGACAGATTGCCACTGCAGGTTAACACATTTCACTGTGAAATAAGTCTCCCTGCATCTCTGCTAACCAGTTTCAGCAAGGAAGTTAAAGCTCTGTGGGCACATCTGTGATGTTCACCCGACAGCTTCTTATTTACATATCACAGGGAGAAAACGCTCGGATTAAACGGATGACTCATAGGAAGTCTGTTAGCTCATGTAGATATAACTCACCATGCTGACTTATATCACTGCGTCAAGTTAATTAGGAAACGTTGATGTACGTATACCAGAATATGGTTTTAATGGGCTAAAAGCCACCGTTTTCATTTAAATCAAGCAAGTCTCATACAACATAAGATCTGAGCTAGGAACATAAAATACAACCAAAGAAAACATTGTAAGAACTATAGGCGCTTGTCCATAAGGCTCCATTACAGCTACATTAAACTTCCATGACAACAAAAATGAATCTACATAATCATCTATAAAGGCTTATTCAATCACGCATCTTCATAAATAACACCTGGTGTAAAGTGTTATCAAATATATGATGTAAAAACACATAACGCTCCAGTAATGAATATTTCACTCAATCCATTTGCCAGGGATGAAAGCTATTTGAGAGGATAGGAATGTGAATGCAGATGAGAACCATTTGCAACATTAAATTTCTGTTGTCTTAAAAGGTGCAATACTTGATATTTTAAATATTAATATAGCAGCAAACAACTCATTTCAGTTTAAAGATATTTTGGAGTGAAAGCATTCTGAGCAGACAAAGTCACACGCCCTCTGTGTTTGTTGCTCTTAGCTCTTAGCTTTCCTAGCCGGTCCGGCCCGGCATGCATATAAAGGCCAATTTATACTTCTGCGAACCCTGCACCTCTCCAAAAATTTAACTACGCATCCCGTCGACTCAGAACGCAACAACTGTGACTGGTCAGATTTGGATGGACACTGTTTATGCCGGACCGAAGAAGTACAGAAACATTAACTCCTTCACACACAAAGACGCAGACTGCAGAAAGTTTGTAGCGAGAGATTTCCTCAGACATGGTGTGGGCTTCGGGGATGAATATAAATGTCGAGCAAAGGTGTCGTTCGGGGGTCTCCGGGGGAAAACAATAACAAGAAACGATATGCGGGAAACACATGCCGGCTTTGTATTAGTTACTTTCCTGGCACCTCATGTAAACTCTGATCTGTCCCAAACAATGACCTACTCCCTTAATAGTGCACTTTAAAGATTAAAAGTAATTCTACTGCACTACTACATTGTGTGCTACACAGTGTAGAGGAAGAAGTTTGAGATTCAGCCTTAGTGGTGTGGAGGTGTAATTGCAGACACCAATGCAGAAGTATAAACACTCGCAACGGCGAGGGCTCTTCCATACCCTACAGCATAGGCTTTGCGTCGAGTCAATGCAGAAGCATAAAATCGAGCTTTTAGTACCACATTGTGGAAACTTGTCTGCCAAACGTTTTTTTCACTGGGGGTTATATCTATATTAAAAGTATAATGCTTTTTCATACATTGACATCTAACCCCCAACTTAATCTACACATGCAGCATCTCACTGATACAGCATGTTCAATATTATGTCAATATCTGCTCAATGCTAGACCGCGGTGGTTCCAGAGCCTACCTGGAATCATTGGGCGCAAGGCGGGGAAATACACCCTGGAGGGGGCACCAGTCCTTCACAGGGCAACACACACACACACATTCACTCACACACCGGAGGAAACCCGCGCGGACATGGGGAGAACACACCAACTGCTCACAGACAGTCACCCGGAGCGGGAATCGAACCCACAACCTCCAGGTCCCTAGAGCTGTGTGACTGCGACATTACCTGCTGCGCCACCGTGTCAAATTTTAGTTTACTACATCATTTGAACACAGCAGGTGTCCTTCCCATTGTGTCAAATGAAGAATGGACCAATAGAAATTCTCCTATAAAAAGTTACTATATTTGGAGGTATGTGTTTGTCTTTGGAAAGCCTATATATCTATAACAAAATGTAAATTCTCAAAAACTCTTACTTTTGGCTCTGGAAGACCACAGCCCTGTACATTTTAGTGTTGTGCAACAAGCCAGCCCTGGGATTAAATGGATGTGTTAAAACAGCAAAAATATTAAACTGGACAGAACAGGGTTCACTAGGACCAAGAACGACATATCAGGCAAGCAAGCATGAAAGCAGTCATACAAGAAAGGGAGCAAAGCGCTGGCCTTCTGTGTTTATATATATGGCTATACCTTAGGAGAATGACTGGATAATGGCATTCAACAGCTCAGCTCTGTTGGATCAACGCTGTGGAGCGTGGGCTCAATAGAACGTACCATCCACTGTGTAAAGTGGGGTGAAACTGTTGCTGATTACACAGGAGCCTGACAGATGTGATCCCCCGCACTGCTCCTCCATCAACTACTGCAGTCCCCACTGCCCACTCCAGAGGAACCCAGGGGAATTTAACTTGATTGATGAATATTGTCTGAGGTTGCAGCTGCAGGCCAGGAAGCACCCACTGATAATTCTTAAAGGAATAGGACAGCAAAAAATCCAATTTACACAAATATTCACCTTGGATCGTACACAATGGGTGGTATCTGTTTTCAGTTGTTATCTGTATCAAACTGATCAATGTTAACTAAAAAAAAATAAACGTACAACTAAACAAACCTTGTCAAAGGCTTATGTATCAAATGGGCTTGATTATGGGTTTCATACTACTTTGTATGAAAGTCATCTATGGACCTGTTACATATTAAATGGACATAGGTATATCACATATTAAGGAAAAAAGCAGCACTCTTCCTGAATCCTATACATTTTTGTAGTGTCAGTAATCTCAAACAGATTTCTGAGGCACATATTCGCATTATGCAAATAAGCAACAATTTCTTGCTAGCTACACATTATGTAAAAACAGACGCGGTTTATAATTAGTGGACTCATCTAGGGCTGAAGAAGACAAATTGAAGAGAATTAAAGAGTGAGGGTGCATCCCAAACAACACACTATGAAATATTACATACTACACTACAGAAAGCACTGCTAAAAGTGTTAACTATGGCCGTCATAGACAATTTTCAGGTCCTCTGTTTCCGTAAGTTATATACACGCTTCTTTCATAACTCTAATTAGCCGTCATTGTTATCTGTTGTGCTTTCATTACTGACCTCAAGCCATAAATATAATGATAATAAAAAAAGAGCTGATAAATAATAATAATAATAACGTTATAAACCAGACTCTGACGGTGAATCGGAGGCCAGTGAAGCTGATGATTGGAGCAGCTCTATATTAGAATGAAGGCTGAAAGCAGACCTTCTCTGACTCGCTGCCAAAACACGTTAATCTCGGTTGCGCATTTTCAAAATAAAAGTTTGCAAATAAAAAAAGCATATTTTGGTCCCAGGCAAGCTACATTTTTGGTCTCTTGTTTAATGTTCTTTTAGTATGTTTAAGGGCTATTAATGAGTCCACCGTGAGTGGGTGCTTTTTATTGAGTAAGGTTTATTGGCGATTCCTTGTGCCTCACCTGTAATACCTATGCGACCAGTGGTTCGCACACCACACTTTGTTGCTTCCCTGTAACACAGCGTTTCTCACAGAGGAGAACCTAAACATAGAGGACAACCTAGCATCTCGAGAAGCTTGTACCCAAGAAAAAGCTTTGTCTTTTGGCTTTAGTGAATTGATATAACACCAGTCTGTTTTAACACTTGAAGCACAGCCACATCACCGAATATGGCTCAATTTTAAAAAATTGCAGTCCTTTCACACAGCACAAGATTGAACTATTAACGTGCTCATGTTGTAGACACAGGTTAAAGTGTACATACTTTCACTATGAGCTGTGCAAGATCCACTGGCCATTTTATTGGACACATAACTGTTACAAAGAAAGAGTTTTGAGTTTTTAAACCCTGTGTCCACTTTATTAGACTCTGCTATGTTTCTCTGCATTGCTGTGTCCACTCGTACCAATGCAAAACACAATGTCTCCTCCACTACCTCAGTGTCACTGCATCACAGAGAATTTTCCACACACCTGCTCTGTGCTGGTCCTGAACACTGAAGAACAGGATGAAAAAGGACACAAAGACAACTAGACTATAGTCTGTAATTGTAGAACTACAAAGTGCTCCTGTATGATCCATGGAGCTGAGAGAATGAGAGTGAATGTAGAAACAAAGATGTTGTAATAATGTTATGGCTTATCAGTGAACACAGCAGTTGTCTGTCATATGTTATGAAAATGTTATGATGAATTGACCAGTAGAAATGCCTCAAAATTACTTGGAATAGAATCTTTTTACATTGAGTTCAACTGAAATGTTAGATGTTTTATCCTCCTGCTGTAAACTTCCTGTTTTTGAGATTTATCCATTTCATGTCCCACTGTTTGCGCTAGACTTTGAGTTTTTGTACCTTTTTCATTGTTTTTTACTGGGTTTCACAATGGTGGCTAATATTCATCAAATTACACACAAGAGCTAGGTGATTGACCAGATATTTTACAGAGATTAAACTGCTCAAATCTCAAATGACATCAAACTGCCAAGACATGTTTGGTTAACAAAGCTAATTCTTTAGCAATGCACTGGAGCTACAAAGCTGATACAGATGATCAATTTCATTTATAGTAAAAGGAAATTGATTTCTGCCTGAGATTTCACTTTAAAGAGTCTCACTGATCAATAAGGTGAAATAAACTGCTGCATTTATATGCACATACTACATTATGGAGAAAAAAAAAGAAAAGAAAGATAAACCATACAATTGAATTGAAACGTACAACGACAAGGAAAGCTCGGCTGTGAAAGATAATGACTTAAGGTAAAAAGGCTTGGGGGCTTAGGATTACTTTGTTACTAAATCAGTCCAGGTGCACAGTCTCACTGCAGAATACCTGTGTAAACCCTGGTTTCAAAAGCACTGGATCATTTTAGACTCTGCTTTTCAAGGCTCTTTTGAAAGATTTTCAAGAGCCCCTGATCAGAGCACAGATATAAATAGACATTAGGGGGAGTTTTTAACATTTGCTGTATTCAGGTCAATACACTGAATTTCGAACCACTGCTCAAATGCCACTGAATAAACTGAAATCTGTGTAAAAATAAGATAAAGTCTAAGCATACAGTTATTGACAACTAAGCATACAGAATGCTTCTGGCATATTACAAAATAATAACACAAAAACTATAAGCCAATCCATTCCAACCCATAAAACCTAGCACTGGGAATGAATAAAACATTAGTCAGCCTCTCTCGGATGAGTCCTCCTCCTAAATGAACTAGCCTATTTAATGAGCTCAACATCGTCTGGGAAGGCTAAGAGGCGAAACAATCAGTGTGGTTCATGAATAATGCATTGTGCATTCAGAGTCAATTAGACTAAAAAATATGCTTTGAACAGTGAATACTCAATCAAGAAGTGTGCGCTAGCCCCCTTACAGTGTATAACCCCAGTAATGAATAATAAAAATAACAAAAAATATGCTTACAAAAAAGTATATTTCGCAGTTTGAGGGAGTGTTAACCTATTATTAGCCTCTCTAGAATGTTAGGTTCAACTGCAAATCATATGAATTTCACATTTATGCACTTTTTAACCATTTACTTATGGTACGCTTAAAATTCATGATTTTCCTTAATAGAAAGTCCCTTAGTGTTTTGAAAACCATTTCATATGTTCCTTTGGTGATAGGGGAGAAAAACCTAGAATATGGAACTGTCATAACTAAACTTGAGAGAAAACTAGACAAAATGAATAAATATATATTATATATATATATATATTTTTTTAATTAATATATATTAAAATCTGTTCTTTCTTACAACCAGAAGCAGTGTCCTTTTAAAACATACAAATATGAATATATTATGCATAAAATATCATTATTCATTTGAATTCTTTTGACTTTATTTGAAAAAATAATGGTGTCAAAATTATTTCATCAAACCAAATCCGGCAAGGTGATAAGCATCATTTTGTTAACTGATCTGACTGGCAGATGTCATATGAGCAATCTTGACAATGTATTGCCATTAACTCATGCTACTTTATATGGACAACATGCATGTCTAAGACAGCATTCATTTCCTTGCAATGGCTCATTTCTTTCGATCAGGTCTAAACAGAAATCTAAAGGGGTCAGCATCACATGTTGCTTTAATGGTTTATTAGTAGGCCTTACCTAAATAGAACTGTTCAAATAACTTTTAAATTAATTTATATATAGTTTCTCTCTTTTGCTACACCCCTCCCCAATGCTGTTGGTTTTCTGCAGTCACAAGACTCTCCTCATCCAGAAAAAGACATGAGCTGCTTGTATGCAGAATGGTTGTATTATAAACCCTGGAGACCTAAAGTAGCCCATGAAAGCAGAGACCAAGTTAATGCTTCTTTATTGTCCTTAAACAAACACGTCATAAAGAAATGAAAGCTTTTAATGACAGTTCATGATTAGGCCTAAAGTTACAATCAATAGGTGGAGAGTTCAAAGCAAAATATTCAATATGCAAGAATTTTTCATTTTCCGAATAAATGTAATAATGTTTTTTGGACAAGGCAGATTCCAGTGTCTGATTTGCTTTCAGGACAATTCTGTTGAGCAGGCAATGGCTTGTGTCATCACTAACACTGAGTGTAGTAAATATGAGCATTCAGAAAATATCATAAGCAGTATCTGTTTGCACCAGCATAGAAATGTTTTTGCCGGACTGACACATACATTGTAAATAGTGGACTATAATCTACAAAATGTGATAAAATACTATGTCAGAATCTTTCCCAAATGGTACAACTGCAGCAGCACACTTATCATCAGAACGATTTAGGCTAAGATTATACTTCTCAAACTGGACTCACCATTCTTTGTAAGCTTGGTCAGCTAAGGCAGGGTTGTTTTCTCTAGATTTTACTCTTTATATTTCACTAATCACTCGACTGGATTGAAACACATACACAAGGGATTGTGTGAAGAAACGAGACATTCCAGACAAAGAAAAAAAAAAACGTATGAAACAGCTTTTCTAATGAGTCACCATGTCATTCCAATTCAAATGCACATTTAACACAAGAGTATTTGAGCACTATATCAATAACGTGGTACACAGGTATGTGCTATATCACCAGTCAAAATGATGACATGGCCCTTTTAGACAGTGGAGCTGACCTATTACTAGGCTGTTTCTGGTCACATTACCATCATCGACTAATACACTTAGTAATAAACTGTTGTTTCATAGACCAATTATGCAATAAATATTATTATCTGACATTTTCATGACTTGCCAAGTGTATTTAGGCTAAAAGGGTACACAAAAAATGTAATAATGTGATAAAATGCAATAATGCATGTTTTAATAGATGCATTATCTCATGTTGTTACGTTTATATATACACGCCATGTTAACATTTTCAAAGTTACATTGAAAAACTCTGAAGACACATCTAGGTACATCTGTGGTTTCTGGATAGTCAATGCAAAAAAACGTTTGAATTTGTCCTAGACATCCCTTGGTTACTGACTCCACTGTAAAGAAATTGGAATAATTTGCACAATTTCACACACCAAACCAGTTTACTAATCTGAACTAAATATAAACTAAAAAATAGAGCATTTCTGAAAATTAATGCCAAACCTCTATAAGATAACTATTTTAAATATAGCATTTTCAAGACACATTTAATTCGGAAACACACGGTACACTACAGGCCTCACAGCCACACTACCAACATATTTGTAACGAGCATTTATACATCTGACTGATTTATGAGCACTGTACATTTTAGAAGATGAACTTGTTTGACTGAATGTTCACAAATAAACCTAAGGTCCATGGACCCATAACCTCCTTCACTCAGCAGCCTTTTACAGATTTTAATGTGTATTACAAACCACATTTTTTTACCGGAAGGTTTCAAAGTGAGAAAAGACTGCATCAAAACAAATCCAAACCAGAGAACAGCCGCACCAGCTCTGCACAGACGCTGCCTCAGACAATACAGGCTGTAGACTGGAGGAATAAGGCAAGGGCGATGAGAGGTAACGGTGGGAAAAAACGAACACAACCTCCAGTTCAGCCATTAGAGCTACCACTGTTCACTCTTCTATTTACATTTCTAAAGGGTACATTACCGTCGTCTTTAAAATTCACACTCACACTTGGGGAGGCTAGACGGGCCAAGAGCTGTAAATGTAATTAAATTGTCTAATTTGACTAGCTGTCGTTAAAAAAGTCTCATGTTGGTTTACATTCACCAGTAGTCCACCTTAACTGCGGCACCATTTAAGGTGGAGCGGATCAGTGGAGTGAGAAGCTAACTGTCAGATACAGTCTCTCATAGAAGAAGCCGGGCTTTTCTCACCATTTTGTTTCCTGCGCCGCAGAAGAACCCCGCCTCGAAAACCGGCAACAGAAAATGACCGCAGAGCAGCAGCTCGATCAGCCGGCTCTTCTTCACACAAATGTTGCGTCTGCCTCAACAGCGCACGGTAAAAGGCCCCTCTGTGTGTGTGTGTGTGTGTGTGTGTGTCTCTGTCCGTGTGTGAGCGTCTATCGCTCTCGGTGTGTATTGAGTTAGTTAACTAGTCTCTCTCTCTCTCTCTCTCTCTCTCTCTCTCTCTGTTTTTACTGCAGTGAAAGTAGAGGGGGCGTGGCTTAACAACATCCGGACCCCTTCCTGATTATTCATTCATTCATTCATTATCTGTAACCGCTTATCCAATTTAGGGTCGCGGGGGGTCCAGAGCCTACCTGGAATCATTGGGCGCAAGGCGGGAATACACCCTGGAGGGGACGCCAGTCCTTCACAGGGCAACACAGACACACACACATTCACACTCACACCTACGGACACTTTCGAGTCGCCAATCCACCTACCAACGTGTGTTTTTGGACTGTGGGAGGAAACCGGAGCACCCGGAGGAAACCCACGCGGACACGGGGAGAACACACCAACTCCTCACAGACAGTCACCCGGAGCGGGAATCGAACCCACAACCTCCAGGTCCCTGGAGCTGTGTGACTTGTGAATTGATTGTTTGATTGATTGATAATAATATTGTAATAATAACCAACATGTTTGCTTCGTTCCTATTTGTATATTGGACGTTTTTGTGATGATTTTAAAATTATTATTTTGTATTTAAAATGTTATATTTTATTACTTTTTTTTAAGAAAGATGTTCTCAGGTAATATTTTGTATATACCAGTATATACCAGAAACATAATTGTAGGTGTGTATCTCTAAATACTGCTGTACTGCTATTTGCAGCATTCAGAGATTAAAAAAATAAATACTGAAATATTTAGTTAGCAAATTGTATTAAGTGGAATATTCATTCATTCATTCATTCATTCATCCATCCATTCATTCATTCATCCATCCATCCATTCATTCATTCATCCATCCATTCATTCATTCATTTATTCATTCATCCATCCATCCATTCATCCATCCATTCATCCATCCATCCATCCATCCATTCATTCATTCATTCATTCATTATCTGTAAGCGCTTATCCAATTCAGGGTTGCGGTGGGTCCAGAGCCTACCTGGAATCATTGGGCGCATTAAGTGGAATATTTTCTCATAAATGAAGCACAGACAACAACTCACGTAACTCACTATTGCCTGACATTAACGCTAATTCTAATAAATCTTTGCAATAAATTACACATTAAAATTAAAAGTAGATTAAATGCAGGTTTAATTTTTTTAATTATTGTATGGACATTCATCATTATATTGGTTAAAAATATTTTCTCGCCTAACGAGGCTCAAAACGATTTTTTAGAGGTTTAACAAATGACTACCGTTTGATCGGAAATATATCAAGAAATGAATAATTATGTCTTCTGAATTTTATAAAGAATTGTGCTGTATATGGCTATGGACATGGGGAAAAGGTCTCAGTAGCCTTTTGATGTTGTACTTTCATCGCCATCTGCTGGAGACCCTTATAATATCTCAGATTTAATCGAGTAATAATAGAAATAACAGACGAGTAACATGATCCTATCACAATATACACAATTTATTAGGTCTGTTTACCATATTACATAAATTCCAAAAGTACTGCATAATCGATGAAAGGGTAATCACAAACCATAATCATTTAGTTTGTCTTTAGCGCTTTAACATGGATGTACAAGGTTGTCATATTAAAAAAATGTTCAATATCCAAAAGTAAATTCTATACATTTAAGATTTTACTAAAATGTAAACATTTAGAGGATTGTCACATATATACCATTAAAACTGTGAACACACAACATGAAGTAAACCTCGTTTTTACAAAACTTCTCAGTCTCAATTTCAGACTCTGTATGGAATGCATTCTCAATATGGTCTAATATCACTTTGAGAGTGAATGTTGTATCTCATTAAACGTATTAATTGCATCAGCCATGAACATCAAACTACCATCTTGATATTGTGGCTACTCCTCAGAGGTAGATAACAGATGACAAATGGGGCAAACAACAACACAAAAATGGTAAAATGAATTGCAATAAGATTAACTGCTTTTCTTTCTTTTTTTTTTTTTTTTAATGTCTTCACCACTAAATCTAACAAGATCCCCAAAATTCAGAAGCATATTTCCCAGGGCAGTGCTACACATGATGTCCTTATCAAACAGACAAGGCTTGATATTCATGTAGATTTTCTCATAGATATGTACAGTACTCTCTCTGCGTGGTGGGTATCTTGCTCCTTCTTGTACCACTTCACCAAATGTCTGAGGCTTGTTTCTCATAGAAACATTTCTTTATTGATCCACATCAAACTGCGTGTCTCATTAGGTTTGCACTCATACTCAATGCTGTTGAAGCTGCTTCCCCACTGACAGTGGTCTCTCTTGTTGTAGTTGTAGAATTTTACTTGCCACATAGTTTCAAAGAGGCCAGCCTCACTGAACTGTAGAGGGCAAAAAAAGAGCTATGTTCAATAGGTTTGTCAGGTTGTTTAATTTACAAGTGCCTAGATAAGATGCAACAGTTCTCCTTACCTGTATACTGACTTGGACAGGTTGCCTCTCTCCACTTTTGGTGTGGGTCACTCCTTCAGTGTCATACAATCCTGAATAAATCACAGACTGTGGGTCTTTGGACTGCTGTTCCAAGGGGAAAGTTATACCACCAATGGTCATGGACCTGTAGGTTAAGACACGTGTAGTTGTTATTTTATATGTAGTATCATTCGCTTATGCAGTTCAGGGGTGTGGTTATTATTATCCATGAATAAAAAGACATTCTATCAGTGTTTAATTGGCTAAACCTTGTGGTGAAACAGTCAAACGTATTAACAAATATGTACTGAAGCTGACAAGCTTAATGTCAACTTTTGGAGAATACAAAGAAAAGGGTTAACAGTGTAGATGTGTGTGGGTTAACTATTTGGCAAATAAGAAGTCATTGTTACCGTTTCTATCTATGAGTTTTAAATGATTGTTAATTACTTTTACAACTTAATTAATAACCATTAATATAACCAATTAACCATTTACAACCCTTTAAGGGTTGTCTAATTATAGTCTTATTTTAAAGTTTTTATATAAAAACCTTTTGTTAGAAGTCATTCCACTCCAGTTCCATGTATTACTATCTTAAAAAGATTTAATATTGTGATACATGTTCTCAGCTAGCACATTTTAGTTGGGCCCACAAAAGTAGAACATGGGCTTCTAGTGGATTCAAGATTTGGGTGGATTGGCACATGAGCCAGTTTTTCACTGGCTCATGTGCCCGTGAAAAGTGTCCTGCAAATCCTAATTTTTTTTTTAAAGAAAATAAACATAAGAACCCAGCATATATGGTAGTCAAGATAAAGCTGCTCTCTGCTGCTGCTTGTGTCTCCTACTAGTTCTTGTAGAGGTACTCACTCTGCAAGATTCATTACCAAAAAATTCAAACACATCTTTCAATAGCTGTAAGTTCTCCACCATGTGCCACCACCCTAAATACCATTTTTAGTATGTCGTCTTGGTCGTTGGGTTTATCAATGTGTAGACTACACTTTTAGAGGGCAATATGAGAGGAGATATTTGCTTATATTATAATAAATGATAATATAACATGATGTCCAAGACCCTGTATTGGATAAGTGGTTACAGATAATGAATGAATGAATAACATGATGTCACATGATTTCTCAGGATGTTGTGGATATGGTCACTATTTAAACAACACTGACTAAGAGCGCACTGAGTCTGAACACACCTGGAGAGAAACACACACTGAGCAAGGCATCAGTCCATCACAGGGCACCACACATTCACACACTGTCTCAAATACACAAAACTATGGACAGTTCACATAGCCAGTCCACCTAACAACACATGATTTTCAATTGTGAGATGAAACTGGAGAAACCTGGAGAAAAACAACACAGTCACAGGGAGAATGCACCAAATGCTTCTTAGTGCTTATAATGCATTTTGCATTTCATTTTTGCCAGATTATCATTTGTCTGAATGTGGTAAGGCCCACCATTTCAGATGATTCATCAAAACTGTAACACAAGCCTGGACTAATAATTTATAGATAATAATTGCAGTTTATATAAAAATCTTTTATTAGAAAAGTCATTCAACTCCAGTTCCATGTATTACTATCTTAAAAAGATTTAATATTGTGATACATGTTCTCAGCTAGAACATTTTAGTTGGGCCCACAAAAGTAGAACATGGGCTTCTAGTGGATTCAAGATGGGCTCTGGGTGGATTGGCACATGGGCTATTAGTGGGACCCAGCTGGGCCATCTACATTAGGTAAATGTAGGCTGCCCATTAATATTGGGCCTATGTTGGCCCAATGTGTAAACCATCCTGGTCCCTTAACTGATGGGCATTCAAGCATGAGACCAATATATAACATATGGACACATATGTGGTAGCTCACTGGGATGATTTAGGGGCCCCACATGACTGGGATGTGCAAGGTGAAATGTCATGAAATACCATGAAGTACAGTGGAAATTAAGATCAAATATATTTTTTAATCACACTGTCCAACTCTAGGACCTTTAAAGAGGGAACTGGAAAAGGAAACGATGTCTTCATTGAACTCCTTATGTCAAGGCATACAAGCTTACATTAGCATTTTTGACGTTAAGGCTGAAACGTCTGCAGTGTAGTTAGAGGGGGAAAAACAGGCTTAATGCCATAGTTGAAACATGGATGTCTCTTAATCGTCTGTGGATTTCACTGTTGTAGTGAGTGCACACAATCTGGCTTCTCCCTCTGTTCAGCAGTTGCAGGAGTGGACACAGATTACCAACATCATACTCTGCACAGACGCTGAAATACGAAGCTTTGTTGGCCAGCATTTATCTTCCGTTCTGCCTTAAACATTGAAGCAGTCAACTAGCTGCAGCCCCATGCATTTAAAGTGGAACAGAAAATTTCAACAAAATGCCAATTTCATACTCTAATCTATAAATACCATTCAAAATATATTTTTCACGGTGTTCTATCTTCCCAAACAAACACAAAAAATGGTAACGAAAATATGTTAAAGGGTGAAATGGCGGGCAAAAATAAATAATCACGTTACTCGCGGAGTAAATATAAATACAAATTGAGCCACATTATCGCGATACTCACGTCGCTTCCACGGCGCCGGGTTTGACCACCACTTCGATCTTGTACTTGGTTCCTGTGAGGAGTTTGATGGTTCTGCTCTGGCCGAACCGGGTTCCGTCGGTCTTGAAGAAAACCGGTCCGCCGTTCGGCGTCGTTTTAAGGGAAACTCCGACTTTAATGAGCTGAGGGATGTTAGCCATGGCTTTCCTTTTCAGAGATGAGGAAGAGATAGAGTGAATGAACACAAGAGAGAGAGAGAGAGAGAGAGAGAGAGAGAGAGAGAGAGAGAGAGAGGTGAGAACCGCAGGCACTGAGGAATCAGGTCAAGAGAGAGAGAGAGAGAGAGAGAGAGAGAATGATGATGAAGATGAGACCGAATATATATAAAAAATTGAGCGTGAAAACAACCAACACAAAGACCGAGATCCCCGATGCAATTTCTACTCTTCCTGTTTCTATTTAATCCCCTACAAACAGACTGTAATCCTCCAAAGACTCATGTCTAATGAGATAAAGAGAAGCCACCACAACCTCGTCCTCCTGCGTTAAGTATGTGATTTTTTGACCTGAGAATCAACCTCTGTGCTATTTTCCTTGCGGCAACTGTTATAAACACGGTTTGTCTTTAGACTCACAGATAAAATAGGAATATTTTCCTTTGTTCGGTGTCTGAATATGAGCTGGAACAAATTGTGTGTTGCATACAACAATAACAAAAACACAAACAAAACAAAACAACAATTAAAATCACACAAAACCCCCAAAAATAACATTAGAATTATATTTTTAGCTCATATTCTCATGTTCTCACCATAAGTGTATTATGGTCCATCTGTTATAGAACCCTCCCCTTCCCTACATCCCCCCAGGATTATAGCGCTGTCATTACGGATGTATGATGATAATGTGAACATATCTGTATCTACAGATATTTCCCCTTTATTTTGACACAGCTAGTTTAACTCAACCATTTTAGTAACTGTTTCTGCATGCATCAAGCAACTAAACATGCAATAGTCACCTTTGATATGGTAGCTAAAGGTTAAAGGCAACTAAAAAAGAAAAAAAAAACTACACATAAACAGAACTGAAAAATGAAGTGAAAGAGAAAGTATACAAAAAACAGGAATAATAAGTACTTCACTGTAAAAATAAATGCATAAATAAATAGTCAGGAAAACAAGCACACACACACACACACACACACACACACACACATTCTAGAGTCAGCCAAAAGTAAAGTTGTTCATTGAGGGGTGCAAAGCACAAGGCACAAGGAGGCAGATGCACGTTTGAAGAAAGGAGAACAAGAAAATAACTTACTAGGAAAAAAAACAAGAGCAACCCATAGTTCTAATATTTGGTAGAAACAGAGTAACACAGAATGAAATTACACAGCAAATTCACCAGTGTTAAATCAACACTATTAGTGTAATAATTTACCACTCTCAGTGTTAACACTAATAGTGTTGATGTAACACTGGAGAATTTGCTGTGTATAAACAGATTAAGAAAACCTAGAAACCAACATGGGATTAACACAGAGCGCTAAACACAAGAACAAAAGGTAGTGAATAATGAAGACACAAACCTGGAGCAGAAATGGAGTATAAACCAAAACACTAAAATTAAACAAAGACCAAGGTAAATCAAGAAATGAACACAGATAGAAACAAACAGAAACCAGAACAATAACTAGAGACAGACCTCAAAAAGGATCCAGACAGAAACAAGACAACCACCAATTATGAAGCGACAAATGTTGTGTCTGAAGCTGTGACCTATTCACCATAAAGTGCACTATTAAGGGCTTCTATCATTGTGTGGGTGTCTCCAAAAGCAAGAGTGTTCAGTGATCTCAAACAATCCCTCAATGCACCTTAACAAAAAGTGTACAACCTTTGTAAACTCCTAAATACATTGTGATGTTTGGGAAAAAAACCACATAAAGCAGTGTCTGATATCGTTCATTAAACCTCCTGAATGCAGTAATTGTACACTCTATAATGATTAGTAGAGAATAAGGAGTAGGGAGCCATTCTGAACACATAGACAGACGTATGAACATGTTTATAAACTAACAGGGAAATACTTGTGAGCTAACACTGCTTTCAGGTGCAAGGTGGGTGGCAGTTTTCTTTGAGGTTCAGCTCATTTCCCTGATTTGGTCATGTTCATGTGGTTTGTGACAATTAAAAAAAAAATAAAAATCATGGATGCTGTCAATATTGTGTATGTGGTGTCATGTTGATTATAGCGGTTCTATTATTATTTTTTTTTAACACAAATATAGCAAAACAATATATGTCCATTGTAGATGTTTAAAAACAAACTAACTACGAGGATTAAGTATAAATTGTACATAATTTGATATCCTACTGTTTATAGACAGTTCCATCATGTAGAATATAATGTTTACGTTGGCCAGTTTTTGCTGTGTGGAATATTTTGATGTATCAGTCTTTAGCTTCTGATTTCAGAGGATGTAGTGCCTCCTGGTGGGAAACTAATTTTTCTAAATCCAACATCACTTGAATGAAGCATTAGGCTGTCGACACAGATTGCGTGGCAACAGATTTCATGAAGAGCACATGGCTAGAAAAACATACAGACCATAACAAAAATAATTAGTACATGTTGTGAGCGGAGGGAGAGAGATAGAAAGCAGAAAAAAGAGAAAGCACAGAACAGACACAAAATATGACAAAACAAAGGTTAAATAAAAATATTTACAATAACACCAGGTGCAAAATTATTTTTAGAGTATATTATAATAATAATACATTTTTATTTGAAAGCACCTTTCAAGAGACCCAAGGACACAGTACAATAGATAATAAAAAGAAGGTAAATGCACATACATACATACATAACCATAAAGACATACACATAATATCATCCATATGCTAGTTTAAAAAGATGAGTTTTGAGTCTGGTTTTAAAAACATCTACAGATGAACAAGCTCACAGTTCATCAGGAAGACTATTCCACAGCTTTGGACCTGCAACACAAAATGCTCTATTTCCAATGATAATGCTTAAGAGTAAAAAAATGTTTCTGTTCAGCAGCGGGACTGCATTGCCATTATTCATGATATGCCTTTTAAGTGTTAAATCAGAATTATTCTAAAATAAATAGGAACAAACAAATATTTACATCACATGCTACAACACCCTGATTTTATAAAGAACTTTTATGGTCCTATAGTGATAGTAGTACTTGAAATGTATTATTTTATTATAGTGTTTACTTTTGCTTGGTTTACCATTTATTTGAAGGATATATAATTTATCTGTGGGCAGCTCTAGGTTGCTCTAGGCTGCTCACCTCCGCTCACCTTCTTATACTCTAGTATATACAGGATTAGCTTTAGGGCGCGTATATTAAAGGCCACTATTTTAATACTAGGGGTCAATCCTTTAGCAAGCCATAGCTTAGAAAATTGGACTCTTTATAATTATAATTATAATAACGTGATAGTAATTAATTAATTATTCATTAATCGACCTACAGTCTGATTCACCTTTCACAATGTAGGCAGCTACAGTTCTAATTAGAGATCAGCGTTGTTAAAAAGAATTGTGTACTAATGGGTTCTGCTGAACTGGAACTGAAAACCACTGGGCGACTATAATTGTCAAGCATTATTAGTTTAAAACTTCCTTTAAGGATCCCAAAAGTCTTCTAAAAAAATCTTCTCACTGAATTCTCACAGATAGCCATGCTTAATGCATTCTATTTAACCACTAATTGAAATGTGACCATTTTAAACAATGTAACAAATTACATTGACCATAAGAGGGCACCCCAGTTCTTGTACTGTTGAGGAGAACTGCATGACTGTACGGAGACCCAAATGATTCATCATCAAGTATCTAAGTGTCTACTTTTGAGTAGATGTGCGAAGACTTTTTTTTTTATCTCACTCCAAATTATAAAAAATAATACACTCTAATGATGTGCATATTGCTTACACGGATTGCTAAGTTTATTCATTGCTTCAGCTGTGTTTGCCATTTAACATTGCTATGCTGACAATGTTAATGAGTTGCTTTAGTCTGAGGATATATTATCATGCATTCAAAATTTCTTTAATGAAGAGAATTTAATGTTTGATTAATCATGTTAGAAGTGGGAACAGTAGCCTAAATCCTCACCGAATTAAGTGTATTGTTCCAAAACCTAATAATTAAAAAACCTTTGCTAATGCAATATAATCAACACTAACACTCAAAGTAATCCCAGATTTCAAAGAAACTGCTTTGAGTCAGTAAAATAAACTAGTGTCTTCTCTGTTGAGAAGATCCTCCTCGAGATGATATATCTTTGTGAGTGGTTTTATACTGGCTGAAAATACATAGCAGCTGAGCTGACCGTAAAAATATGTGTCTAATGTTCACACAACCACTTCCCCTTTGTCAAGGCAGGGTGTAGAGTTATTACGCAAGCTTAAAAGCAACCCTTTTTATGCTTCAGTCCTCACACTTGCCACACCTTGCAGTGAATAAACAGCAATCAGCTCACCGCCATGGAGCCCAGCACCATTCGAGAAGGATACCTAGTGAAAAAGGTAAGAGTCTGAAGATTAATGTTTCAATTTAAAGGCAATGCTTCTAGAAAACACCTAAAGCATGTTGATGACAACCCGCTTCCACTGATAATCAAAGAAATGATTTTCACTGTAACACAGACAAATGGAGAGAATACGTAATGTTACGTATGCATTATATGTTTTTAGGCACATGCTCATTCAACATTTTTTCGGAAGTTATTTTAGTATGTACTTTGTCCTGTTTTCTTACAATAACAGCTTCCCACTCCTCTGGAAGGAATCTATTCTTTGAGAATTTGATTGCGTGCTGCCAGAATTTTAGTTAGGTTGCATACTTGTGATGGCTGATTAGCTCTGGATCATGAGAGCCACTCCATGTCATGCCTATTAAATGGCAAATGTATTTTATCCCTAAATTTCTACCCAATTTATTATAAACTCCACCCAGTAGCTACGATCCCCACAGTGCTCCAACTTGGGAAGGTGAGGGCAGGCATATGTTTCCTCAGAAACCTGTGAAGCCAGCTACTGTTGCATATTTTTAGACTGCTGCTAGAACACTGCCACTAGATATTTCAGAGCACTTGTAGGAGAACACTAATTGCTCAGATCCATCATATCAGAATACAATATTGTGCTGACTGAGGGGTGAGAAAGGAGAGCCACCCTACCAACCCATTTCTTGGCTTTAATGTGGGGTTCTATAAAGAAAATTTTTAAGCAAACAAATGTATATTTTATGTGCAGTTTACTTTACAAAGTGCAGTTTACTTTACAAAGTGCAGTTTACTTTACAGTTTACTTTACAAAGTTTTGGCGCACACACACATTTCGTTTACAAAGAAAAAACCATTCATAGGAAAATAAATGCTTTTTGTAACAAAAATGCTTCTTCCAGAGAACCCCTGTAAATTCAGTTTGGTGCCTGTATGTTTTATATGTTTAAATACATATAAATAGTTCCACTTTAAAATAAGACTACGTTTATAAAGGCTTATAAATGGTATTAAATATCTGTTTATTACATGGATATTATTTGGGTAGGAAACACATTGAAAATAATTATCATTTATAACACAGGTAGACAGAATAAATGAAGTCACTGTTACCCTAATAGTGAAAGTTTCAGATAAAATGTTAAGGTAAAGAATAAGCTAAGACATGAGAATGTGAATATAGTCATTTCATATGTTACATATGTACATCACATTATAATCAATGTCTAAAAGGACATTCTATCAAGGTTTAATTGGTAAAACTTGGTGGTTAAATGGTTAAACATATTAACAAATATGTGCTGAAGCTGACAGGCTTAATGTCAACCGATGGAGAAGACAAAGGAAGACGAGTATTCTGTAAGATCTGAGATTTAAAAGTGTAGATGAATGTTGGTTCATGATTTGTCAAACAACACATCACTGTTGCCCTTTATATCTATGTGTAAATTATTATTAATGACTTTTAACATGTTTACAATGTAATCAATAAACATTCCTACACAATATGTAAACCATTTATAGACCTTTATAAATGTAGTTTTATTCTAAAGTTGTACCATATATTATTACATACTGCATACAGTTACAGTTTGTATTTACTTTTGCAAGGTATAGTCTATGGCCTTTGTTATCTTTGCTTGGTTGGGAAAAATTCTAGTTTAGATTTCACCTTTTGACTTTTCCTTCTGAAGGCTGAAAAGTCAAGCCACACAAAAACTGAGTAAGACTGCCCCCCACCCCCACTCTGAGTTGCTCTTTTTTTAGAGTGGAAAAGACAAAGCAGCAACTTCCCCACAAACCAGGGCTAAAATAACTTCTGTAACTGTCAGGTTTCATGCCTCTGTCAGATCAGTGGTGTGGCTGATGAAAAACATGAAGCATGGAGGTAATGAGAGATCATTTTATAGGTGTTTCTTAATTACATTTCATAACAGCAGCTACATTACTTAACCACTAAAGATGGCCAGGAGCAGCCAACACACACACACACACACACACACACACACACACACACACTTTTATTAATTAATCTCAGCCACTTTTAATTTTATTTATTATGATTTTATGTTATTGTGTTATTAAACTGTTATTAGCCTGATATTTTAAGGGATAAAAAACACATCTGAATACCATTAAAGTGGAACCATCATAGTTTTGTTATTGTTTTTTGGGGCACACAAAAGCAGTGAAAATAACAAAAAACAGTTAAAAAATTAAAAAATTGTAACTCTACTTGTAATACAGTGTTTAATGTCTGACAGAGCACAAAGTGCTCAGTGACAGAATATACTACAGAGTACAAATGTGTAAATATGTATGTAAAAAAGGAGAAGTTTGCCTGGAGAAATGAAAATGAAAGAATTTGAAAGAATTTTGTGTGTTTCAATATCTATTTGTGCTCCAACATCGTGTTTGCAGTATTGTAATACAGTATGTTATAGTGTACTATAGTATACAGTTTCCCAGTTCTTTGCATTTCAAGTTGATTAATATATATGGACAAAAATTCTTCTGAAAAAATAAAGGCTACACTAATTAAATATTGAGGAACATTACTAATTTTGAAAATTTGAAATATTGGATTTTGGTATATGATAACCAGAAACCAAGAATATCTCACTGTACTAAAGAGAGCTGCTATATTTTTTTCTGTATGCAATAACATTTTGAATAACATTTTATATTATTTTTTCTAGGGTAGTGTACTGAATTCCTGGAAGGCTGTTTGGGTGGTCTTAGCAGATGATGGAATAGAGTTTTATAAGAAGAAGACAGATAGCAGTCCAAAGGGGATGATTCCATTAAAAGGAGCCACACTCACTAGCCCATGTCAGGACTTCAACAAGAGAATGGTGATACAAACAACAATATAGTAATAACCATAATAATAATAATAATAATAATAATAATAATAATAATAATAATGATGATGTTTAATTGGTATAGTGCCTTGCCCCAATACTTTCTTCATTATCAGAAAAAATGAGAGTACATTTAACAGAAAATTGCATAGAAGCATTAACAGCTAAATACATGATCATATTTTTATCATTTATTGAATAATAAATAATAATAATATTGAATAATCTTTGCATTCTAAGGGGTTGTGGACGATTGCAGGGAAATGTTGTTCTCTCTGCTTTATTTACATTCAGAAGCTCAGTGTCTTTTGTATTCACTGTTTGAATTACCCCAGAAACTTGTATCTTGAGTTGTTTAGTTTTGTAACACTTTTGGTAATGCAGTTAGCTATCTCTGAATTTGGAGACATTTCCACCTTAAGAAATTATGAAAAAGTCAATATTACCCACCTATGGAGCAGGAATGGAGCAATATCCTCATTTCAATTCATGATTTTCAATGTTTGGAGTTTTTTACTTTATCATCTTTTTAAATCCATTTACAAACAGGGCTTCCTAAACACATTAGACTGGTTTTGAGCATGCAAAAAACTGAAGAGCTAGCAATTGGTGAGGAATCTTCAGAATTTATAAAATAAAAAGTGTTTTTTTCCCATCATTTAAAAAAAAAACTTGCTTCTAGTTGTAGATTTCCAATTCCAAGGTTTTGAATCATCAGTTATTCTAGATATTCTAGTCTCATCCTTTCTGTTTGTCTACTCATTGAAAGCTTCATTGTCTTTCACACTCGAAGTTTAGAGTTCTGTTTTTGCCTTTCACAGTGAAATGCATAAAGCACTTGAGGAGTGTGTGGGTTGCTTGTGTGACCCTTAGTGTGCTTTTTAAGGGCATTAGCATTAGGTCAATAAAATTTTTTGGAAACATCTGTTTGGAAAAGGGCGGCACGGTGGTGCAGCAGGTAGTGTCGCAGTCACACAACTCCAGGGACCTGGAGGTTGTGGGTTCGATTCCTGCTCCGGGTGACTGTCTGTGAGGAGTTGGTGTGTTCTCCCCGTGTCCGCGTGGGTTTCCTCCAGGTGCTCTGGTTTCCTCCCACAGTCCAAAAATGCATGTTGGTAGATGGATTGGCGACTCAAAAATGTCCATGGGTGTGAGTGAATGTGTTGCCCTGTGAAGGACTGGTGCCTCCTCCATGGTGGACCCACCACGACCCTGAACTCGATAAGCGGTTACAGATAATGAATAAATGAATGTTTGGAGAACAGAGCTGTAAATATTAGAAGGCCAGAAGTGTTAAAGTGACAGATTGTGCCAATAAATTGACAAATTAAATTCACAATGCTAGTTGTGTCTATGTAATTTTCTGTTAAATATATATTTCCTGCCCTTTTATGACCATGAATAAATTGGAAATGAATACGTTTGACTAAGTACTAAGTACTTTTTAACTGGAAATTTAATAAACAAATGGATGGTTTTCTGATATTTGCCCAGTGCAGTAATTAATAGAAAACTACTGATTAACAAACACCCCTGTATATGTAAGTGAATGTGTGCAGTAAATTTGTGTGGGTGAGTGACTGAGTGAACGTGTGAGTGAATTTGTGTGAATTAGTGAGTGAATATTTGTGTTACATGTAAGTTCCATGAGATGTTTTGTATTTACAGTCTGTTATGAGTGGTAACCTAACCTAGGTTTGACAGTACAAACTAATTGTGAAAACCGCAACTGTGTTCTTCCTCGTTTAACAGTTTGTGTTCAAGCTTAACACAACTAAGAAGCAGGACCACTTTTTTCAAGCAACTCATCTGGAAGAGAGGGAGATGTGGGTTAAAGATATAAAAAGAGCCATCACATGTTTACAGGGAGGCAAGAAGTTTGCCAGGAAGTCCACCAGGAGATCCATTCGACTGCCTGAAACTGTTAACCTGAGGTACAGCTTTATGACATTATGAATAGAGTTTCCAACAAAATGTCTACAATATAGTGAAATAAAATTTGATTTGTGCATATTTGAATAAAGACAGTAAAATATGAAGAAGTTGCTACCACAAAACAGTACCTTCAAGCTGTTGGGCATGAGGACAACGAAAAGAAGAGAAAAGAAAGACACAAATAATCTCACTTCTTGAAATGGAGGCTTTAGTTAGATACCCCTTGTAATTAACAAGAAGTGAAAGTGGTCATAGCAAAGTGAGTGGGTGATAGGTTCTCAGGTTTTACTGAAAATAAGGCCAAATGCTGAGAAAGATATCTCAGTATATGCTTCAAAATAAATTTGTTGCAGTTCTTGCGATCACATACAGTGTTGATTCTGAACACAAACTGCCATTACACCAAAGTTACAAAAAGATGTATTTAAGCATCTATTTCAGTTTAATTATTAATTATTTAATTATTGATAATATTAAACAGTATAAAAATACTTTCTATTTATTTGCCTTGTCTTTAGTCTTTGTAGCAAGACTGATAGACAGATACATTGACACATACATACATAATGTACAGTATATACACCTTTGTTAGCTTCATACCTCCCAGTTGTTTTCTTGACACTAAAGAGGTTATCTGTTTGTTTATTTTTTTTTTTAAATTCATTTTAGATTTCATTCTCCACAGCCTAGTTTTGGAGTGCTATATATATATATATATATATATATATATATATATATATAGGCTGACATGTTCCATTGATTGGGCATTATGATTTACCATTCTACTGGACAAAACAAAATATTTATTTCAGTATTCCTAAACATTTGTAATTGTGACTACACAGTAGTGTTTTAGATAGAATGCTTTTTATTGAACAGGAAATACAACAACATCCTTTACAGCAGTTCAAAAAGCCACTGGCCCAGCACTAATCCCACAGAGACCCAAAGGAGGCATAGCATAAGAAAACATAATACACGCCCACTGTAGCAGAGCTGCAGTGCACACAGGGTTATAATTTGCACAGCTACACCAACCCATATCTTCACCAGTGCACAGAGACCATGGCACATGTGCACTACATAAGACAAAATCATTGTATACGCAGCATACTTTGCAAACTAATGTGATGCTTATTCTATTCTCTTTTAAGTGAACTCTATGTTTTGATGAAAGACCAAGACACAGGAATCAAAGAAATGAAACTGGAAAAGGACAAGAAACTCTTCAACCACTGCTTCACTGGTATGATACTGTCATGCTTTGTGTCCTGTTTCATGTGTTACTGCTTTGTTTTTGTTTTCTTGTCTGCCATGTGCTAAAGGTGCACGTGGCTCTGTGCTTTGCTTTGTCCCAGTCTCCACCCTAACCCTGCCTTAGTCCCATCTCAGCCTGTGCCCTCTTGTTATCCTTTCCAAATGTTCCTTGTTTGTGGTCTATGTTCCTGAGTATCACTGTAAAAAGAAAATAGTTGATCCAACTTAATTGAATTGCTTCAATTGGTAACAAGTAATTCAATTAAGTTTATCCAACTTAATTTTTTAAGGTTAACCTTAAAAAACTTAAAAAATTAAGTTGGATAAACTTAATTGAATTACTTGTTACCAATTGAAGCAATTTTTTTTTTACAGTGTTAAGTACCTTCTCAAATGGCTTAAAATGTGCAAGAGCAAACCTTTTAAGGTTCCAAATGTGACAGTGAGAGTTTTTGAATGAGGTGGAAAAAATCTACACGTTCACCTTCTCTGCCATGTGTGCGAATCTCTTTTTGCAGTTGCAGATTTAAGACCCTGTTTTGACGGCCATTTGATGGACCAATAGGAAAGCTTTAGCTGGACCAATCAGATTGCAAGGACCCTTTTTTAAATCTCCATAGACTCTGCCTCTACATCTGTGCTGGAAATGTGCCTTCAGTCAAAAACAGAAGCACTGGTTTACATACATTTTAACATTATTATATAAGTATAATTAGTTAAATATAAAAATAACCAATAAGTATTTACATTGTTGGTATTAAAAAAAACATGAAAAACATTACACTTGCAATTGCACATTACTAAACATTCATGTGTCAGTCCAGAAGCACTACAAACAACATTTTTCTTAGGATGAACTGGGGAATGCTAGAAGAATTTGAAAAAGAAAACCCCCAAAAAACCAAGAACATACTCTTCCAAAGCACAGTGAAGTTCAATAAAGATAACAAGCAGAAATGGGAAGAGACTGCCGGAAACATAAGTGCATGTAGTACTACAAAAAGATCTGCCATCAAAATCAGTAAAATAGTTAAAAGAAAGGGGCAGAACTCAGAAAAGTGCCATTTAAGATTAGAGGAGGTCAGTTATCTGCACAAGCCCTTACCCTGGAAGAGGGTAGGGCTGTCCTTAGGATGTCTCAGTTTCTGTCCAGGTTTTTGCCTCTGCTTTTGCTTTCTGGTTCTAATGGTTTGTTCTGTCATTTCCGGTCTTCTCTGTGTTTGTCTTCAGCCTGTGTCTATTGTCAGCTAGTCCATCTAGGTATACTTAGATTTCTGCTTTCCTGTGCCCTTTTTTGGCATGTGTTTTCTACTCTCTGCTCTGTTTCAGTTTGTATGATGTTTTTTCCCTTGGGCTATTCTTGTCTTTTGTTAGCTTTTGTAGACCTTGTATTCCACCTTTAAGACTATAATATGGTTTCTAGTTGTGTCACTTGTGCATTCATATTCAAATTTGTCATGTACAGCATTCCTTGTTTTATTTTGTCTTAGTTCTCTATTCACTATTTAGTTCTAATGTTTATTTGTCCCTGTGTATAGTCAGCCTCTATTCTCTTGATTTATCTTTTATGTTATTTTCTCTTGTGTAATTTAATCTTTTCTCTGTCGTGAGTTTTGGTTATTAAAATGGACACCTTTGTGCTTACTTTCTCCTCCCTGTGGTTTAGCGTTATGGCAATATGTCAGATAAATAATATGTCATTGCTTTGTTTATAACCTTTGCACAGATGCATTGCTGTGGTTATAAATAACCTCCACAATGTATTGTAATCTTGGCAGGCAATGCTGTGATTGACTGGCTGATATCTGAGGGGAAGGTCAGGAACCGGACAGAAGGTGTAATGCTAGCCACAGGGCTGCTGAATGAGGGCTTCCTGCAGCCAGCTGGAGAGATCTCCAAAGAGGGTGCAGATAGTGGAGCTGAATCAGTGTTCCTGGACCAGATGGATGCTCTTTATTACTTTGTAAGTAAACTCACCTCAAACAGGGGCACACTGCATGTTTATACCAGCACCTCCACAAAATTTCACATCACTCTGTCAAAAATAAATGTATATTCATAAAGTAGCAATATCAGCAACCTGAATGTGAATATTTAAAGTAATAAACAATCTACCCTGTACATGATCCAACATTACTTTTGGAATGAAGGCTAGCAATAGGTCGAACAAAGGCTCATGTGCATTTGTTCAGAGCTTTTCAGCTTATTTGATGCTTTCCTATAAAGAATGTAGAAGCTGTGGGAACACAGTTGAAATGCCTGTGTTCACAATGAGGGCACCTTAAAATAGAAAAGCTGAACGCAATAATTTAAAAGCACTGTCTATAAATTAGACACAGAACATGTTTACATAAGTCATTAATCAGGAGTTGTTCTTCTGCAGGCTGATAGTGGCTTTTTTTGTGAAGGATACTCTAGTGACGAAGACGTGATTGTGAAGGAGGAGTTTAGAGGGGCCATAGTCAAACAAGGCTTTTTGCTTAAACAAGTAAGTGTTTTGATAATTTTGTGACTCTCATACATAGCTACTAGAAGGATAAACTGGTGGTGGGGGGGTTACTGATAGCTTTACTCAAGTTCTACTACAGTACCTATGTACTGACAGATTATAAAAAGGAAAAGTGGCCTTCTCTATTTTTGTTTTTTGGCAATAGGGCCACCGAAGAAAAAACTGGAAGGTGAGAAAGTTTATTCTGAGGGATGATCCTGCATTCATGCACTACTATGATCCAGCAAAGGTGAGATTTTGTCATCCAGAGGCCTGCAAAGCCTCTTTTTGATACTTTATATTTTCTGCATATCTCAATCAATGTCACAATATCTTATCATATACATAGTTCCCTCTCTCTCTCTTTCAGGGTGAGGATGATCCTCTTGGCTCGATTCACTTGCGTGCCTCAGTTGTGACTGCAGTGGATTATGTGCCAGATGGTAAGAAGGCAAAGATTTTCTTTATTAATCAGTGACCATTTCTTTCCATAAATACATGCCCAAAATGCCCACTCATACCACATCCAGTTCTTCTTAAATGTTTCTGTGGTTTAGAACAATGTGTGACTTACTTTGGACTATAAAAATGAACAATACATCACTGTATGTCACGTGGGCAGCCATTTGGGCTTGTGAAGAATACTGATTCATAGAACGCTGCTCCCCTTTGTGTGCACACACCTCATGAAGTATTAGCCTAGTTTAGATTTACTGTTTCTGCATTTTGTATGTATAAACATATCTTTTCAGTTAGAAAATTTAAGATTAATAGCTAATTATTACAATATACAACCAGAGTTTTGTAATAACTAGTTACAGTTATCTAAACTCTAAAACATTAAAAGTACTTTAATACAGTTTTAAGTGACTTTACAATCTTGAGCATTTTCAAATTGCATTTAAAGAACAATAATAATAAAAATTCTTTATGAGTAGTATGTTTTGGATTTTTTTTTTTACATGTGATTATAACCTTCTTCTTAGCAACATCAGCCTTTTAGGTCCAGCAGTAGGTTACATGACACAATGCTCAAGTTTACATCACTTCATGACTGAATAATGTTCACAGTGATGATCTTCCCTCAGCCCTAAATATACACCCTCCAGACTCACGTAATTTCCGTGACAGACAAACTTGCATACACCTCCACCCTGTCTCCACCCTTTCTCTTGTATTCATCTATTCAGCAGTGGGTTTTCTCTTTACACTTATTCTGAAGCCGTCTTGATCTCCTGAAAATATGAGTTCACCTCCTGGATTCAGTATTCATGGGCTTGGTCTGTAATTGCAAATGAATTATTTTAGCAAAAAAGCACCTCAGGAAAGTGCTACTCCATTAATCTTGGAGATTGATTCATTTCAGTTGACGTAAAATGATGTTTATTTTCACATAGTTGTCAACCCAACTCTCAGACAATATTTGCGGTTTGCCTTCAGCGGAGTGATTTTTGAGTTTCTCACAGTTAGGTTTGTAGTGCGTCACAACAATGTCAAAAGGACAGGGTGCAAAATCACCACATGAACAACATAAACCTGCAAGTTTTAACATTTGATGTGTGTAAATATCCTGCTATATCCCCATATACAGTGTGTGAGGTGGGCAGTTACAGAACCAGGACATATCAACCAGTAGCACTCACTGGGAATAATTGCCCTGACCCCATACCCAAACTGTCAAAACCCACCCATTTCAAAACCAGACCATGGAAAATCTTCTGAACCTAAACAATCTATTGAATCAGATAGTGCTGTTATTGCTGTAATTCTTGTTATTGTTATTTTTATTTATTCATATTTTTTATTGTTATTAATATCACAAACATCTGTCTGTTGAATATTCTGACTATATAATAAAAATAAAGTAGTCCTCCGAAGAGGTGGGTGGTGGGGGGCCAAGCGCAGAAAGAACCTAAGTGGAAAGAGCTTGGCATACAAGGGAAACTATAAAATCGAGAAGGTAAATCTCTTTCAAGGATGAAAAAAAGACTTTGATCAGTGGTCTGTACTTGCAAGTTTCACATTTGCTTATATTTACACACACAAAATGTTTTGTGTGTTTTGTCTTGCAGGTTTATTTTTTTCCAAATGTTTTTTTTTGCATCCCCCACTTTTCACAGAATTGTGGTACCATATGTTTGGTCTTACTCCAAGTGTGTGAAGGCTGAACTAGCCCCTCTACAAAGTGCAGACCCAACTCACCAACCTGGGATTCAATATAAATATATATGTATATAAGCTGTTTCTCCCCAAGCCAGGAGATGACATACCTTAGGTTGAAACTAAAGTCCAGCTTGTGGTGTGACGATGGATGATTCACTCTCTAGTTGTGGCCCCAATTTCTAATGGCAGTACTTCAAATGGCATCTGGCCACAATACCTTTGTCCTGAACACAAAAATTTTCTAGCTTCAAGCTGATTTACCTAGCTCTGAGCTCCTCTTCACCAAGGCTGTCATATTCTCATTTGATCAGACAACAGCACAGTTGTCAAATATATAAACCATCAGAATGGCAGGCACCTCCGTCGACTTCAAAAGCTTACATGCAAACCTTTTGGAGGATGCCTTGTAAGTGTGTTGCATGGAGTAATGTTTAAAATCTTCCCCTGTGAAGAGAGACAACCCTTCAAAAGTCTAATAGGTCATCAGAACACAAATAAAAATAAACAGAGCTTAATTACCAGGCTACTAGTGGTGCTCTGTAGGCAGCTCTGCCAGTTTGCAATGATATTGGAGGAGTGCTGCTGGAGTTTAGTTAAATTTAGAATACCACAAGCATATATTAATCTTCCAATCCTATCTCTATGAAATAAAGCTTACAGCTTCTTATTCTGCAGCTTTTTGTTAGAAATTTCCAGTTCCACATTAAATGTTGCAGAAGTACTACTATATTATTGCTTTAACATTTAAGGTGTAACTTGAAATTTACTAGCTAACTACTTGAGACATACTACTACATTAGCATACTACTATAAACGTTTTATGCATGTTATGAAGTAAAGAGTCATAATACATTGGAACTACATGATACTAAGTTTAAACTATGGTAATTTCTTTTTTAAATGAGAATATATCAATATTTGTGGGATTTTTTTTTTCTGGTAGTTTATACAAACATCTTGCTAGTGAGTCAGAAGGCATTCATAACACAGTTTGAATCACCATTTCAAGGGTAATGCCCTAATACTCTGCCCTACTGCTTTATTCCAATGTAAATTGACACACCCTATCCTTAGGCAAAACAAACGGGTATGGCTATATGGTAGGGGCAAGGGGAGAAATAGGATTGGGCATTGCTCAGAATTGACTCTGCTCAATCTATATGAGATAAAATGGGGGACTAAAATCATATGTTCACACAGTTCCTGGAACACTGTAATCTAATGCTAGAATGGGTTGGGGCTGTGGCTTCTCCCCCCTCACCTTCTTCACCTTGTCCTTATTTTTCTTTTGCAGCCAGGGTTTTTTTATGGCCCTATGAACTTGGACTGTCTTATTCCCTTTACCCTGTTTTTTCTTGCACCACATTTGAATCAGACCAGTTTGGAAAACATGCAATACAGAATATGCCTACATCTTTTCCATAATGAGATACTGAATACATGATGAAAGAGAACACGCCTCTCCTCAGTCCTCTGAATCAGGAGTGTGATATCTCATCACACATTCCCTCCTTGCTTTTCACTGGGGAAGACTGTGCTTAGAGAATGGAGAATATGTGCTCCCCAATAACTGCTGTGATTGGTTTGACAGATATGATGCCATAGGTACTTCCATGATCCTATGCCACACATAGGATTTTTCCCATAGTGAGATACCTCCCTCCAGATTCAGAGAACCAAGGTTTCAAATGTAACTTTGCGTTTCCTCCTGAGCTCTGCAACTGGGCAAGCCTGATTTACGAGTGCTCAGTTGCATTATCACTACTCTTTCTCTCCCTATGCTATTGCTCTACTCTGTCCATACTGTGCCACACAGGCAGAGTACATGCTGGTCACATTAGCATTAGCTAATTCTGATGTCCCTGGTCTTCTAGATTCCTTTTTTTGTGGACCTCTGTAAAATCTTTGGGTTATAGAGAAGCACTATATGAACATGATGTCTTATTACTAGTATAATGATCCATGTTGATCTGTTTTTATGAGGGACTGGCTGGAATAGGCATGAAACATCAGCTAAGTAACCAGCTATTACAAATATTATGAATTTGTGGTTAAGCCCCGTGTGCTCAGTTTTTAACAGGTGCTTTTTTCTGGGCTTCCCAAAACTCACCATTCTGAATACATGGCAGTGAGAAGTGTGACAGAATATGAAGCATTTGTTTTGGTTTTTAGATGTGGTAGCATGTCACCTTTAACAAAGTACATTTACATGGTTTTGAGAATGTTACATTAAACAAAGTTCTTTTTATTCCTGTTGCAGCTAAGAAGCATGACGTGGATGGAAATCTGTTTGAAATCATTACATCTGATGAGGTACACTACTACCTGCAAGCAGCTACAGCTGAAGAGCGCAATGACTGGATCAAAGCCGTTCAAGCAGTGGCCAAGTCTGGAAAATAATGACAAAGGACCAGAAGTATTGAGTAAAAAAGGACAGTATACCATATATATATATAACAACCATCAAACCTTCACACAAACATGGAATTTGTCTCTATAAAATGGAATGATAAACAGACAGGATACAGGATATGTCTGTGTGATGTATGATTCAATGAGAACTAATGAGTCAAAATTTCTTAAAGAATCTTTGTAGTCCAGCAACTTCCTGCTACTATTTCCACACACATATAACTTCCTGTCTGTGAGCCTTTCTGACAGTGTGTGGTAAGCCTCTGTGACACACATTTGGTGTGTGTGCCATTTTGTCAAAGCCTGAGGTTAAGACATGACCATCACTTGTTTTTTTATCTCTCTCTCTCACACACTCACACACACACACACACACACACACGTATGCACGCACACATGTATGGCATTCTGAAGGGTAAAATTTTAAAGCTGAGGTATCACTGAGATCATTTTATGACAGGGCCACTGACTGTTGAATGACTCTGGAGTCCTCATAGTATTGCTAGATTTTGCATTTCCATTTTTCTTTTTTACTTATTAAATTTATACTTAAATTATTGTTAATAATTAATAATTAATAAACAACACTCAAACCCTTTTTAGGCTATGGTCACATTACCAGGCTGAAGTAACACAAACCTGATTTTATCTTTTTAAAGCTGTGTGTATTTGTTGTATCTGATTCCTTCAAATCAATTTGAGTCACTTTCATGTGGTTCGAGATCAGATACAAATTAGATTCATGACCATGCAACATGAATGTACATGGAAAAATAGATTTCATGCCTCTTGTTCACCTGTATATCTTCACTTAGTGCTGTTATTATCAGCCAGCAACAGGAGCCACAATTGAGCTGTATCTCAAATGGCTCCCTGCTTCTTACATAGTGCACTGCGTGGGTGATGAAACTATGACTTATGCACCAAAATAATGAACAGAATGTTTGAAACATAGCCATGCAGGGGATAGCTGAATATAAATGGATTTGTTGTACATATTTTGTAACACTTGACTGTAGAAGCCATATTTAAGGACCTAAATTGCGCACTACACTGGGCTTAGGGACTTATTTGGGATGTAATCATAAATGTGTCAATGTGCGCATTCAGTTTTAGGGGCAGATTTGAAAAACAAATATATAAATAAATATATAAAAAATAATGGTTATGATTCCTAGATGTATTAATAAAAGTGTTTTAATGTGTATTATTTAAAATACCTTGTTTTCTTAGTGTTCATTAAAAATTTAATATAGATTTTCTCTTAAACGACTTCTAATATTTTACTATTTTATTATACCAAGTGCACATATGGGCTGGGTGTAGATTAAGCAATATTATAATATTTAAATTTGTATTCTCACCACTCCCAAATTTCCCAAATATCACTGAGTCCACAAGGTCCCAGCAAGTCCTCACAGTACAGAAACAAAATGTGTTGTGACTTTACATTAGTCATGCTTTAATTTCACAACAGGCCACTTTCATGTTTTCATGTTGAGTTGCTAGGGAGAAGAGAGGGTTGAAAAGGGGGAGAGGTTTGAATAGCCCATTGTAAAACGTCCTGCTTTACACCTCTCTACAAAGCCTGCCTTGCTGCACAACTGAACTTTCTTGACATCAGAAGAAAAAAACACCAGGTACAATGGCCACAAGAAAACAATTTACACTGAACATAATCAAATCAAAATAGCAAATAAAAATGATTAATAAATGTTTACTCTATTTCCATTTCCATCAAAATACATGTTTCTGCTTTCTTTTCTTCAATAACAGAGTTATTGAGTTTGTATTTTGATAGAATATATTTAGTTGGAACTGAAATTACTAATAATGTAGAAATTAAATTTCTCTGCAATTTTGAAAATGCATCTGGAAAATTGTGGTAAACAGTTAATGACCTGTTGTCAGATGATTTCTGTATGAATATGAATGTTGTATGACTATCAGGCCTGAGATCTTTACTCACAGTTGCCAAGGCGTTGATTAACACTCATCTATTCTTGTAAGAAACAAGGACCACCCCTTCCCTTGATGCAACGTTGTTCAAAGGGTCACAGTGGAAACACTGGTAGGAATACACTTTTTAAAGAAGTTCCCTTTATTTCCTTCATGGCAATGACTAACACAGGTCTGTATGAGTTCATTGTGAGAATTTCTCTTGCTCAGTTTTAAAAAAATCATCCTAGTGGCTTGGGTTTATATCAAATATGTTTATAGGCTGATGATTTTTTTAGAGATTATTTTATGATAGTCATCTTCCAAACACAAGGGGGCAGTATGTGTCAAAATTTGTCCTAGTGTGGCACAGTAAACCAAATGTGTGGTTCCCATGATTTTATGATATGAAAATTAAACATCTCCATGTTGTGTCTAGCAAATATATCATGAGTAAAAAATGACAGAAAAATTGAAACTCAAATCAAATATTCAGCCTGATACTCTGTTCCCCCTGTGATCTACAGGTCCTCACAACAATCTTTCCATCTCATTTGAGAACTCTGTAGATGCAAGAAAACATGTGATAGCCAGTTATATTTCTCAGCTCAAATTGTGAACCTGACTTGGTAATGTAGATTTCTCCTGTACAACATTTAAAACTTTCTCACACAGTAGGCCTTCTCCAGAACCTTGTCATCTCAAGATTTTAATACTGCAATTCACACCTGGTTAGTCTTACTCTCCAAATGATCAGACCAGTACAACTAGTCCAGAATGCAGCAGCATGACTTGTCTTCAGCCTTCCAAAGTTCATTTATATACCTGTAGCTGCCTACAAAGCCAAAAAATGACCAGCCCCTCCCTAACTTATGGCAGTGGTCAAGAGCAGAGCTGTACCTCAAGTCCTTCTAGTGTCAAGTTGCCCCACCATTCACGTGGCAGACAAGTATCAAGACTCTGTTCTAGCTTTCAGATGGTGGAAGGAACTCTAACTGACTGTCAACAGACTCTCCATTCAATGGGACTGCAAATGCAGACTGAAAACCCATTTCTTTCTAACCTGTTGATGTTAAACAATTAGGCTTGTACCAAAACAAATTGCTGTAGCCTGGTCACTTATGTCTGAGCAAAACTGTCCTTGGTCTTGACAGTGGACTGGTCTGTGACTTTTTGACTTTGACATAATTCAATTAGGGTGGCACTGTGGCGCAGCAGGTAGTGTTGCAGTCACACAGCTCCAGGGCCCTGGAGGTTGTGGGTTTGATTCCCGCTCCGGGTGACTGTCTGTGAGGAGTTGGTGTGTTCTCCCCGTGTCCGCGTGGGTTTCCTCTGGGTGCTCCAGTTTCCTCCCACAGTCCAAAAACACACGTTGCAGGTGGATTGGCGACTCGAAAGTGTCCGTGTGAGTGTCTGTGTTGCCCTGTGAAGGACTGGCGTCCCCTCCAGGGTGTATTCCCGCCTTGCGCCCGATGATTCCAGGTAGGCTCTGGACCCCCCGCGACCCTAAATTGGATAAGCGGTTACAGATAATGGATGGTTACAGATAATGAATGAATAATTCAATTATTAATTCTGTTCACTTTATTACCAGCATATCTGTGAATTTGCTAGTACAGACCATGCCCTTAAAGGCTGAAACGGGGGTGAACTCAGAAGGTTTTTGGGAGGAGTTCAGGGTGGCAGTAATGTGTACTCAGTTCTGTTATCTGTCTTACTTTGGTTTATGGGTGTTCCCTTTGTCATGTGACCAGCCTGCCCTTGAATGTCACATATCTTGATTTGAGTCCAGATGTGTCTTGTTTTGTATGTCTTTTTATAGTCTATATTGTAGCTTTTTGGTTGTCTGCCATTCAAGGTTGTCTTGTGTTTTTCTAGACTGGTTTGTCACTTGTGAAAGTTTGTTCTTTAATAGTTTTATAGTTGTCTTTATCTTCTGTGTCACTTGTGTTTTAGTTCTTGTGTCTTCATGAAACAATGGGGTTTTCCAGCCCAAAGGTTCATTACTCGAAGCTTCATTTAATCGTTCTCACTAGTGACACCTACTGTGTATATGGATATATGAAAGACTAACTTAATCCTGAGCCAGAGTATCCTGGAATGTCTATGTATAAAATAAACTATTTTGCCACTTATTTTCAATACATATAAAAGTTGTAGTTAAATGGAAATATTTAGTTGGGTTTTGTGATGTTGAATACTTGAAATAAAAACATAAATGGTGTACACTGACACGGAATGCAAAGGTGCTTATGGAACTGGGAGTAAAGGACAGTAAACTGCAACAGAGCAGTATTGGGAAAGGGACAAAACTTATTGATTCTTATTTAAAAAAAAGAAGCGTTGGGGTTGAGGCAATTCCTTTTCTTTGACACAATCCCCTTAGCCTTAGAATACCCTTTCACATGGGACTGAGGAGGCTGGAGTGCATAAAAATGTCAGTGCAAGCTGATATAGATGTGGAAATTGATGTTTTTGTTTGCTCCAGTATAAGTGAATCTTCATGTCTTGCCAGGTTTATTTCAGACAAGTAACAGTCCATTTCAATTGTTGCATCAGCTGTTGCAATTGGGCTCTGCTGCCTGCTCTGTTCCACAGCAGTATCCAGCAGATGCCAAAGTCACCCATATAAGGGGAATAAAAAAACTATCTACAATTGATAATACATAATATTAAGTTGAAAAAAGATTTACTATTGTCTGAAAATTAGACTGTTTGGAAGCTGGGTGGGGGGTGGGGGGGTGAAGAGGGAGTATATCTTATCAGCTCAGCACAATTCCCTTTCAGCCTTATTTTTGCTTCATCCAATATTGTGGAGCTCAAGAATCCCAGCTATTTAAATCTTGGGTCCAGCAGAGTGGGCATGGTCATCACAGTTATTGTCTCTGCTTTCAAGGATCTGTCTATGACCCGGCGTACCAGATTGGCATCAAGTTGCCTTGCCATGTTTGTAGTTAAGCTCTTAGTCTCGGTTGTGTGGCTTAGCATCTTTAGCATAGGTATAACCTTAGATGCACTCACCCATTTCTCCCCTGAAAGCTCAGCTAGCATGCTGAAATGCACCAAGAAACTGAATCGTCTCTTCATCTTCCTTCGATGATGTTGGCAGGGTTATTTCGGTTGTTAGAGAGTCCAGAGCTGCTCCAACTGGCTCTCTAAGGTCATATAGGCTGTCCAGCATGCTATATGTGCTATTCCACCTGGTATCCACCTCTGATCATCTTAAGAACATGTCTCCCCATCTGCTCCTGTACTTGTGTCAATGTTTCTGCAGTGGTACTGGATCTGAAATAACCATTTTGCAGCAATTTGCTCTCAACTCAGACAGACCTGGTACTGTCTTGACTGACTTTTTGACTATTAAATTTAAAGAATGAGCAATACATAACGCATGTCTAACATTCAATTTCTTTACCCATGCAATCGTGTTGGCTGCAGCATCGGTCATTACATATTTAGTTTTGTCCTGTATACCCCACTCCTCCATGTACCTTGTTTGAGCCAATGCCAAGTTCTCAGCAGTATGAGCGCTTGGAAAAGTTGTCTCAAGCTAGTCCTCTCCAATGAAATGACAAGTCACGACAAGGTATGCTTCCATATTGATGGAAGTCCACATGTTTGATGTGAGGCTGACAGACAACTTGTTGCAGTTTCTCATTGGCCTTCTCCTTAACCTCTTTATACTGCTTGTCCACCATTGCCTTTAGAGCCTGAAAACACAAATATTAGAAGGTAGCTTACTATTCATTTTATGTTCAAGTAGCAATGAAACACTTAATCCATATGCCTACCATACGCACCTGTCTGGTTGGTAGAACGTATGTCTGATCCAGTACACAAATTCTTAATATCCACATTCTTAATATCCACATTTTCCATAATGGAAAAGGATTGGGAGTCTTTGATGACCATATTAACTAGAGCACCATACACCATTTTCTTCCTGAAATCTGTAATAAAATGTAATGGGGGACATAAAGGCCAACCATATGATATAAATAATTCAAGAAAGATTACTTTAAGAAAGATCCAGCACGCTGAACTTGACGAGTCCTACAGCAATGGGATGTGGAGGGCGCTGGTTCCTCCTTTACATACCCGATGGGTGTGCCAAGACCTGAACTGAATGGAGTCTGACGAATGACAAACCCAACCCACGGATTCCTCGCTTCGTCCATGTTAATAGGTCTGGTGTTCTATCACAGCTGTACGGAAGGAAGAGGAGGCATACATAAATGCAAGGAACACTTTATTAAACAGGATGGAAGCAAAAAACAAAGAAACAGAATACAGACAGGACTCAACTACAAACTAAACGAAGACAAACAGGAAAGAGCCATGAACTGGTGTAGACACATATAAACAGAAAAACAGAAAGACAGAAACACACATCTACGCACACCACACCAGACAAAGGAGCACCGAAAGCAAAGGGGTATATAAAGGACAGGACCAATGAGGAACACCTGGAGACAATAATTTGACAGAGGCAGGACTAATGCGGGACTAGGGCAGAGACAATAACAACAACAAACAGAGCCATGTGCTACATGAGCACATGGTGGGGAAAACAGACACAGGGCAGGGCCTAGGGCATGACTATATATATAGTAGTATTTAGTAGTAATCACATATTATTTAGTAGTAATTAGTAGTAAAGTATATATATATATATATATATATATATATATATATATATATATATATATATATATATATATATATATAAATATAAAAATAATAATAGCTGATATGATATAGTAAATGTATATTAACCACTAACTCTGGCATTTAACCAAAGCACACTCCAATAGCCTACCTCTCACCAACACCAAATGTCAACTCAGAAACCACAAAGTGCCGCGAGGCTCGAATCCTCTTTTTGCGGTAGCGGCACTCACAATGAAACTATCATCTTTCCCACAGAATCTGAGGCCTCGTTTGTCATCAGTCACATGATTTTTCCGTAACGATACAGGCCTTCATCTGTCAAGCCCCTTTTTGCTCGACACAGGCTCCGAAGCCTCGCTTCAAATGTAACATCACTACTTCTGAGGAAGTCTCCTTTAATCTGTGTACCCTTTAGTCCTCTGTCACTTCATCTCTAGTTTGTTGTCAGTGTATCTCTAGCATTTCTTTATTTTTGTCTGTCACTATTATTATTTGGGTATTTGGGCTTGCATTGTAGCCTGTCTCCTGTTGCGTATGGTCCATGTATAGAATGTTTATGTATTCTTTGTGAGGTTTATTATTACTTAGTAAATCTTGTCTGTTCTACTTTGTCATGTTATGTCTACCCTTGTTATTGTCTTGGTTTTTCTCTGCATTTATAAATTTGGCTAGTGGTTTTGTGTCTTTGCTTAGCTCATATCCTTTTGTGTTTATTTCCTGGTCTGTATATTAGTGTTAATAATAAATACTGCATCTCTGCGATTACTTCGATTTCCTTTTGTTCCTTGCACCACACCCCCTTTGTGACAGTGGCGTATGAAGCCATACACCCACCCCGCACTTGGATACATGACTACAAAAAAGGATGGAGACAGGGTGGAGGTGGGAGCAAGTTTATCTGACACGGAAATGACGTGAGAGTGCAGGTTATATATAGGGCTGAGAGGAGAAGTTTGGGTGTTGTCCTACTCCCAAAACTATTACATAACTTCAGTTTGCTAGTACGCACCACGCCCATAAAGGCTGAAACAAGGTGGTGAACTCAGATGTTTTTTGGGAGGCGTTCAGGGTGGCTTATGTATGCATATAAAGCTGTACCCCAAAAATGAGAGGAATGCTTGTCATTAAGTGCTACAGAATGGGAAGGTTGACATACTTTGGTTGCAGGTTGGGTTGATGTCCTGGATTGTGAGGGAAAAGGTTTAGTGAGTCCACAACAAATGAACTTTAATAAACTGGTGCATGGCTGCGGGCCATGTGAGACTGTAGAAGAATAGCATTAGGTTGAATAAATTGAATGTCCTTTACTGATTATGATGACAATGTGGCTGCAAAGCGAGGGGTCAGGGCGAAAGTCCACAGTATGGAGACATGTAGATTCTATGCAGTGAAAAAGCACCATAAGGTACTGACTTGCAAGACAACAACGACAATAAAACATTGAAGCTAATGCCTTCCAGCTCAGATACAAAGAGAAAAAGTAGTAGAAAGTTATGGAACACTCCAGCAGGGGGTATTGAGTTGAGTAAGAGGTTGTGACATCATCACAATGCTGTGCAAGGGCTCAGAGGAGCTGTATAATGGCCACTTGGGATTCCCTGACCTGGTGGAAATAATATGATATTTTTGAAAAATTTAACAAACAAAATGCCCAAAACTAATCTCTTACATCAAAGGTTAGCTCAGACCTCTAGTCTCCCCATTCATGGTGAAGAAAAAAAACCCAGCAACATCTTCCATCTACTCTGGTGGCTACTGGGGCTTCCTCAACCTGGTGGACATAATTTGTTACTATTAAATAATTAACAATAAAGACAGAGTCTATGTCTTAAATCAAAGCTTAGCTCAGACCTCTAGTCTCCCCATTAATGGTTAAGTAAAAATAAAAAACAGCAGTATCACATGACACATTCAGACACACCCAATTACCTTCCATCCACTCTGGTAGCTACTGGGGCTTCCCCGACCTTGTGGAAATAATTTGTTACTATTAAAAAATTTGGAACGAACAAAACCTTAAGAATTCAAGTCTTAAATCGAAGCTTAGATCAGACCTCTAGTCTCTACATTCATGGTGAAGAAAAAACCAACAAGCAGGACCAAATGACCCATTCAGACACAGCCAAACATCTTCCATCCACTTCACTGGCTACTGGGTCTTCCCTGACCTCTTGTCAGTACTAAAAAATTTGGAATGAACAATACTTCAAGAATCTGTGTCTCTAGTCTCAACATTTATGGTGAAGAAAAAAAAAAACAGCAACATATGACCCATTCAGACACACCCAAAAATCTTCCATCCACTCTGGTGGCTACTGAGGCTTCCCAGACATGGTGGAAGTATTTTTTTAACAATTAAAATATTTGGAATGCACAACACATAAACACATCTTAAATCAGTGCTTAGCTCAGATCTCTAATCTCCCCATTCATGGTGAAGAAAAAAACCCAAGCAGGATCACGACCCATTCAGACACACCCAAACATCTTCCATCTTCTCTGGTGGCTACTGGGGCTTCCCCGAAGTCCAGGGCCCTGCATAAGGTGGAGCCTGAGAAGGCCACTGGGGGTTCCTGTATGGATCAGAAGTTGTTGCAGGGCTGAGGTTTTTCTCTCCTTTGGGGCCAGTGTACTGTTCCCTAGGAAAAAGACTAGAAGGAGAATTTGGTTTTCCTACAAATATCGAACCACGCACCAGCACCCTGGAGGCAGATTACAGTCTGATGGATGAGCTCAGCTTTTGGGAAATGGTTGAAAACTGGTGTCTGCGTTCTCTGTTGTGGGACTAGTCAATGGGTCTAGTTTTCTTTGTCATTGTAGAATGTTCTTAAATATGAGGGTTTTTGTCCCCCTTCACCATCAATGTGAACCCTAGGTCCTTATAGCACATATAACACAAAGGTAGGAAAATAATCCCTGTTATCCTTGATATCAGAAAAAAAAAATATGTAAATGGAAGTGACTGTGTCCTTATATGTTTCTGTTTTGTCCCAGTTAACCTTTCTGGGGACAAGGCAGCGAGAGCATGATGTTGTGTTAGTGAATGGCAAATGGAGTGTTTTTCTGGTGTTCAGTCAATAATGAAGTCCTATTTTAGTGGCTGCCATAGCTGAAAACCAAATGGAATCAACACCAACACCTTTTGAAAATGACAGTGAAAAATCAGAGGGTTTAGGAGTGGGCAGAAGTCATTACACTTAAATTAAAGTTGATAGAGGGATAAGAGTCCTTTGTTTTGAAAAATGACACATTGAATTCTGCCTAATGTGTCCATTAACATGAACATTCATTGATTCATTCATTGTCTGTAACTGCTTATCTGGTTCAGGGTGGCATCAAGTTCGGAACCTATCCAGAATCATGGGGCACCAGTCCAGTACAGAGCGCAACTGTGTGTTTTTTTTTTTAATTTGGGCAGTAATAAATGCAAAATCATTCTGTAAGCGAATATAAGTGGGGTATTAGTGGCCTCCTCCAAACTTCTGCAGTCTTTGTCTACTTTTATTTGTAATGTACAGTATATGCTTCATTTGGGAGGTGAAATCTACATTTCATGGCAAATGCTGTACACTATAAATGCATTAGGAAGCTTCTTGGGACTACAACAGAGTCTGAACAGATCTTGTAGGTTTTCAAGCAATGTCCTGCCAACTTCCTCCCCCTGCCTTCCAAACAGAGTTACTACTAAATTTATGAGCATACACTGTAAAAGCTGACAACTTAAGTAAACTCAAATGGATTGCAGAAACCCCCTGAAGTAACACCCTGAACTGAGTATAAACAATTCACTTGTAAGAAGTTAGAAGTGGTTAACTATGTTAAGTGAATGAATTGAACTGGAGTTACACTTTTTAAGTTCACATCCCTGATAGCGAGGAGACAGTGGACCACTGTTGGCCCACTAAGGGCAAAGTTGGAGGTCCACTACTGTTTTTCACAGCGTTTTCTGGGCGGACCGCTGGTGATTAAACAGAATTTTAGACCAAATGCCACATTTTAGCACTTTTCCATTCACAGTCCGATTTACATTTTTCCCTTTCGTTAGGTTCTTTTGTTATCCTTTATAAATAAGATTAGTGATTAATTTAATACAGCACAGTATGAACATTTTTAGCATAATCATTTTATATCAGGCTTATACTCATTATTATATCTCTTAGTTGTTGGTAATATATGTATTAGTTTGTTTTCCAGAATAAAAGTCTCTGTGAATTTAAAATTTGTTTAAGGAGATTAAAAACGAGTTATATCCTGTACAGGACAGTAATCTGAGTGGTCCAATGTTGGACCAGCAGTGGTCTACAGTCAGTGGTATGCCAGCCTTTTTATGCCAGTGGACTGACCTATGCTCGCTGTCTGAAAATCACAAGTAGCTGGTCCTACTTAAACCAGTGAATTGCTTCAAACTAATATTAAACACTTCTAATGACTAATACCAACAATTATCAGGACTCCAAATCTTTACACCACAGCTCTGCACAAACAACATTTTCATTGGCTTTTAACCAACTACACTTAGAGCAGAGAAAGTAGAGACTTGCTATTTTGGTTTTCAATATCAACAATAGCCAAATACAACCTTATCGCGTTAGACTAGGAACATAGAGGAAGGTAACCTGGGGGGAACAACTACACGATCATTGTGAGTGAGAGTGAAAGCCACGCCCATATGCAAAGAGATTGTGCCAGTAGCAAATGAGAAAGCTGCGAGTGTTACTCATCAAAGTCAAACTGCCCTGGACGGATCCTTTTCATTTAAATTGTGTGCAGTGCATGATGGGTTGCGTTGTGTTCAGGATCTCACAAAAGACTGCCGCCGACAGACTGCGTCCAGCCAATCAGGAGAGAGCATATCGCATGCGTCACACGTACCCAGAAGCTCAACAAGAAATTTTAAGGTGGACTAACTGACGATAAGATAAGATAACATAAACACAAGGAGATGAACCAACACAACTACAGCTTTTAAGATGGAAAGAGAGAACAAGAAGCCAATTTAGCTTTTTTTTTTTTAAATTCTCCAGCTTCGTTTCATCTTAAATGGTGCAGCAGTTTACATCCAGACCTCTGTAACTGCTTTATTATATAAAGTGGAACGAAAATGTCAAATAGTGTAGTAGCAGGAGCATTTAAGGTGGAACTGGATATGTATTAGTGTATTTGTATGAGTTTAAATGTGTATAACTGTGTGATAGTGTACATTATCAGCATGTGTCCACTTTACTTTCACTTTACACAGTCACACCTCCATGCGGAGAAAAAAAAAACCAACTCAGTTCACTCAGTCAGTATAACTTAACTGAATAAATTCACTTTTACTCAAAATATGCCAAAAACGTGATCTTACACATTATTTATTTATTTGGCTCAGTTAGTGTAACATAATCAAAAGCAGAAATGCTAACTTAATTTCTTCATTAAGAAGTGCAGTTAGGTTTTACAGTGTACAAGAGCTGCAAATAATCAACATGAAAAAAAAGCTGCTTAAACAATACTGTCAATCTAATCACTACAATGATTATTATTCCCTTTTTCTTATGATAAATATTATCTAATCATTTAATCTAGTGTAGAGCAGTGTGAAAACAGATTTTTCTTACAAATTTCCATATACAAAAAAATATTATTTATATAAATTATCAATAAACAAGCACACACAATGTTTCAGAAATACTCAAGCAAAAAAACATAAATCCTGCATTTGAAAATTATTTCTTTAATCTCTTTCAGTGACCCTCAAATCTATTTGAGAAATGATAGAGCCCCATTGTGGAGAAATGTAAGCTGTTGAATGTGTGAGTAACACATCAATCACATGCTTGATGTACAAACATTGAAAAATAATTATCAGATGTGGTTACCATTTAAGTAGTTCTGTACTTTACAGTGTGATTTAGTGTTATACAACAATAAACTGTATACATTTTTTTCATATACCTATGAAAGCAAGCAGGATTTGCAGTTGTGGGTAGAGGGTCATGAGGTAAAATCTTGCTAGAGGCCTCCTCTAGGTTAGAGCATATCCTGAAGTTTGTGACTCTCAGACTCAAACGCAAAAAGCCTATAAAATTGTTTTTGTATTAAAAGTGAATATATATGAGTAGCATCTCAGTTTGTGCCAGCTGAGGAAAACAGTTTTAGGAACAATCTTTGAAGTTTTTTTTAGCTTTTTATCAACAGATACCTTTCTTTAAAAACACCTTTTTTCTAATCTTTCCCTAGTCCTATCTGAACCTTTATAAGTATTATTTTTTTGTATTTTATGTAAATAAATCATCCATGAGTGATTTGAGATGTATGACGTATTTTTCCAAAGTTCCACTGTGTATTTCCTTGTTCTGTTCACTATTGTTAAAAGTAGTTATGAGAAATATACTACTAGAAAAATCCTTCAATGCAGAATTTACACAGTTTATAAAACGCTGAAATTAGACATTATTTCCTAAAAGCTAATATGAACTTAACATAGAGGCTATACTGAGAAAACGTATTGAGGACAATATTTATAATATTGTCTGGTTGTCTTTTCTGTCCATGTTTTGTTGTTCTAATTCAATTGTATCTAATATTTTCAAATTTAAACTACCTTGCTGCTTAATTTTGCTGAATAATGACAGTGCTTCCCATTTACATTTCAATTTGAAGAAACAGTTAGAAAAGAAAATGTCAGCTCTGCTGCAGTGGAAATGACCCGTTTATGAGAAGACAAAGTCTGTCTTATTCAGGAGTGTTCTTGCCTTGCACCCAATGTTTCTGCTCTGGGCTCTAGACCTTCCACAACCCTGATTAGGATGCAGAGGTTACAGAAAAATAGTAATTCAATAAGATATTATCTTAAATTGCCTCCCAGCAATTTTCCTGTTTTTGCATCCAATAGATAACCATCTCTTTCTCATTTGAGGAAGTTTCCAGTGCTCTTGTATGAAATAGTAAATTAGACATGCATGAAATTACACCTGTAGGAAGCTACTGTTTTACCAGGCTTTCACACAAAGGCCCTTGGGTCACAATGCCTTCCAAGGTTATAAATGCCTTAAGTTTTGTCAACCTAATTCTCAAGTGTGACTCTGGCGTTTCCCTACATTCAGGTCTGGAGATGAAGGATGTACAGTGAGTTTAGTACTTTGCTGTTGAGTTTTTATGCTTAATATGTAGTACCGTAAGCGCTTATTAGATTCCTTGGTCAGACGGCAGGAGCATTTGCCTTGTTTGATTAATGGAGATCATAATTATGTATGATCTTAATCAGCCTCTTGTAACTCATAAAGCAGGACTCTTAAGGGCTGGCTGTAGCCTTGTGTGGTTTAAGCAGAGTCCCAATCTTGCTTACATATTACACTGTAAAATCTTCAAGAAAACTGTGTAAAAACAGTCACCACTGCTTTTCGAACTCTTTCTAACCCACTGTCACTGGGCAGCTGAAAGCACTTGAAGGACAGCACTAACTGGCCAGTGCTGTTAGGTCCACTAAATGATGCTAATTTTGGCCATGTGTATTCTCTTGGACTCTTGGCCATGGATGGCTAAAGACATACCTGAACCAAATTCATAATGTCCTAATGATAGAGCCCATTCCTAGACCACTATGCCACATGGGACCCCCAGAGTAAAAAAAAAAAATAATAATAATGAACACAAACATAGAATGGATTGACAGCCCTGAATCTGTACTTTCATCTGGTTGAGAGAGAAATGGTATCTCAATTTTGTACTCTGATCTATATGTTTTAGGTGTAATGCATTCTCTGAGTGGAAAACACTTCTTAAAGATGTTATTTATAAGAGTGGTTGCTATATGCCATGAATATAAATGTTTCCCATTTACATGGGATGTAATGAACCAGCCTTACCCCATCACCAGCCTAAACCACCACCAGAGACACCTTTGTTCGAAATTAAAATGTGTGAGTGTGTGTATGTGTATGTGAAAATTCTATATGTACTTACCTGATATCCTTACTGTAGAGGGAGAATTGTGGGGAAAGGCTGGTGGGAGCAAGAATCTTTCTTATTCTTGTGGAGATCCACCAGTATGAGGATTGGAGGGGCATCTCTCGGCACCTACTGAACCTGTAAAATTGTACTTAATGGCATGATGATATTCTTGTGTATTTGTGTACAGTATTGTAAGATCATAATAATTTGTAAATGATGTAATTCATTTTATTGTTTGCCACTCCAAGAGGGACAGGTTCATTGGAGTTGGGGCTTAGAGTGAACCCAGGAGACAATGCTGAGACAGGCTACCTGAGTCTAGCTTACCAGCAACTAAAGTGTGAGTGTGTGTATGAGAGTGTCGGTGTGTTGGTGGGAAGTTGAACTCAGGTGGCCTAGCAGCTAGTGTGGGTGGGTGAGTGATGTTTCACACTAGCTTTGTGGTTGTTGCCTCACATGTCTGAGTTGGGACTCACAAGTAAGTATTGTAAAAACTTGCACTGTCTTATTTCTTTTGTAGGTAAAGTCTTTTCACTTATTTCACATAAGGCACCGATAAATCACATGATGAACTCCATCCATGGAGTTGTTTTCGTTAATACAGTACCTTTCAAGACTTTGGTTACTACCCTCATGAAATCCACTCCAATGGAGTAGTAACATCTATCATTGAACATTCTAGACTTTAAGCACTTGTTTTCTTCATGTGTATTTGGTTGATGATAGTCAAGAATGTTCCATTAGCTTCAAAGAGCATTGACATTGTACAGTTTTATTGAGTAACATGCAATATATGCCCATCTTTTATTTTATTTATTTTTTTTTTATTCTTGATTTTTTTGATAAGAACAGTTGCATATATTATCATGCTTCCCTTTGTGTTTGTCTGATATGTGTACCCATGTGGTTCTGGCCTTGTGGTTCTGTTTTTTTATTTCATTTTAAATGCTTCTAAAAGTTCTCTCTGGTCTCAGACATTTCCTTTCATTTACAAGAATTGCAAAGAGCCTTTTTTCAACACAAGTAGAGATTCTCACATTAACCACAGGTATATTTGCACATTAAAAGGGTGAAATGCAGGTTTGAAGTAGCACCATCTTCTGTTTTTTTATCACCTTGTGACAGGGAATATTAATACACATTTGAATGACTGGGGAGATATACAGGGCTGATAATTTTTTGGTGTAATTTAATGGCTGTTAGGGATAAAAAAAAACCTAAAATAAATACTTACTTACTACATTACTACATTCTCACTATTGGCTAAGGATCACCCTGATTTGTGAACTGTGTCTGCAAAACCCTGCATTAAACAGCATGTATTATATTGTTATGCAAAGCTCTTTTGAATGTATGCACTCTCTGTTGTGTTGCTGGATTTGAACTACACAGGAATGTGATATTTGTTGAAAGTCCTTATACAAGTCTGTAGTGGAGTCAGTGATAATTAATTATTATTTTATTAATAGTTAATTGTTTCATTCATTTAGCTAAACTCCAGGGTCGGGAGCTATTCAGTAATATGTAGTGTCTTTACCTGTCCAGTCTCAGTTTGGACAAGTAGGTTATCACATTGGATGACTTTACATATAATATAGCAGAATTAGCTAGAATTAATTATTATTAATGAATTATTATGCTCATTGACCCGCTGTAGGTTCTTGGCTCCGAAATTGAATCTGACCTAAAAGTAATAATTCCTTACAAGAGAGGTGCACACACAAACAAATAACCAAGGTTTGGTTTTAACATATAACTGGTTTATTAAATGTAATATCAAATAATAAATATTGATTAGACATTCATATAATAAATTATAGCAATACATGAGAGAGCATAGAGATTAATATATGAGGAAATTTCTCTGTGATAATTACCCTAAATTCTCAAAGGCTATAGTTTATCCCAGCAGCGCATCAAACACCAATCTTCTGAGCTATTAAAGAAATGAAACCATGTGACCTTACATTTCCCTGGAGAGGAGTGGAGATGGCTTGCAGGACATCACAGACGTGCTGGGCTTTCTTCTTGCAGACATGGGCCTTGTAGCATTGCATGGGCATGCATGGGCATGTGGGATTCTCCTTTGCTGCTGATCTTCCTCCTTGTGAAAGCCGCATCCCTGCATGTCTCTCCTGTGCCTTTGCTCAGAGACACTACCTCAGATGTGGCCTACTTATTCGTCGCTGATCCTGAAGCACTAGTCAACACTTTGAGGGTCAGAAGTCTGAAGTCTATTTCATGCTAGGGGCATGGCATTGAGTTTTGCTGGATTTAAACTATAGCTTTTCTTAAACTCTAGTTTTTCTACTAGAAATAAAAATAAAACTTCTGGTTGGAATTTCTGGGCTCTCTTAGCTGAATTTCCGGGCTGGATGCAGATTTATTCCCCTCCTTTTTCCTTATTTCCTCTACATTTTCTTTCTCTGTTCTAGCCTGGACCCTGCTTGAAGAGCTTGACGTTTTTTAGGAGACAGCCATAAGAAATGAAGAGAGATGAAGAGCATTCTCCAGAAAGTTCTGAGCTGAAGAGAAGAGCCTCTGCTGAAAAACTCTTTGTTCAAAAACAACCGAATTCAAATTCTGCGCCACTGGTTTTTAAGCCAGATTTTAGGAAACCCAACTTGAAAGCCTGATTGGTCCACAGGGATTGAGGATTGGCGCATATCTTTCTCCTGATTGGCTGTTTTCTGTAGTTTCCTTGATAGTGACATCACATGAAATTTATGACACTTGACAAGACAAAGACTTTAGGAAAATTCCTGTTGAATGAATATCCAAGGATTCTGACCCATGCTTTTGCAATATAAAAGATTATATGTTAACAACGTAATATCATTTCAATCATGTTGAAACCTGCATGCGGGAGTAGGAATTGTTAGTTCAGCCATATATCGCAGAGACAACTTACGGTAGCGCTACTACACCGTCTGTGGTTAGTTCAGCCGTATTTCACATTCTAGTTTGTGAACTAAATTTGGAACTGTCTGATGCGTTTCCACTGACAAACTGGTTTGCAAACCAGAAAAAATAGTTCCCAGCTGGAATCAGAGAACACGGTTCTTCAGCATGAACCGTGGCTTAATAATAGGCAATAAGACAGGAACATGCTCGGTTTGTGTATGTTTCTGGGGCTGTGCTTGGCACGTTGGCCAGAGCCTTAACTTGGTGTTGGTTAGTTCATAACATCAGCAGGACTGCTCGGAACTTGGCAACATTTACACATGTATTATACCTCACAGAGAGAGGAGGGCTGCTGAATTTGTCTTATTTTGCATGAGTGCGTCTTTGTGGTGGGGAGACATTTGTGGTGTTAGTGTGTTTATAAAACCCCATATAGCCACGCACAGCCACATTAAACTTCACATGTTTTACTCTAACCAGTTACATTGAATAAATAATTAATTGTAATTCTTAAAATCAACAAATGGTGTTCTTTGTTCTTTGGTGGTAGATCATCTAGTATTTATTTTTAAAAATAAAATTAATGAGAAAAACACTGATGCCGGTGTTATATATTATGAGCAAAACTTTGTGCTCCGTTTTTCATTTCTGCCTTTAATAGTCCTGCCCGCTCCGGTTTCCTCCCACAGTCCAAAAAAAAAACACACGTTGCAGGTGGATTGGCGACTCGAAAGTGTCCGTAGGTGTGAGTGTGTGAGTGAATGTGTGTGTGTCTGTGTTGCCCTGTGAAGGACTGGCGTCCCCTCCAGGGTGTATTCCCGCCTTGCGCCCGATGATCCCAGGTAGGCTCTGGACCCCCCGCGACCCTAAATTGGATAAGTGGTTACAGATAATGGATGGATGGATGGATGGATAGTCCTGCCCTCCATATTTTCAGTTCAATACAATCACATAATAAAAACCAAATAAACAAAGACACTGAGTAACATTTTAAAATACACCCCGCGTCTTAATGTGTACTCTAACCCTACAACCCTCTTACCCAGAACTTACAATGTACCTTCACGTGTTTTATGGTGTATTTTCCCACTATTTAACAGTGTACTTTCACAAAACTTCATTATATGTGTCAGTACATCTAAGAAATTTACCAGGCCGCGTTTTAACGTGTATTTCCCTGGCACCAGCTTTTTAAGGGAAATTTACCTCCTACTTATATTGTACCTTCACATAACTTATGGATTATTTATATGAATTGATAAATGTCAAATACTTATGGGTTCTTTCTGGTGCTCAAATATTGGGGACTAAAAGTGTAATAAGTGTAATTGTTTTATATTTTACTGTATTTATGTAATTTGTCAGATTTTATGGTGTACATTCTATGTGTATGACAGTCATTGTTTATGTTTTTATTCAGCGGGCAACTGCACTGACTTTCCAGGGACTTATTATTTTTCTAATAACTATATCTTGTATTTCACAAAGAAAATAATTGCTCCACAGTATTATGATGTTTGAGAACTGTGAGGAACTACATAATCCAGCCCGCTCCCCTTTGTTTCCCTGTACTTACACTGTAAGAAGCAGAGAACTGTGGGGAACTACATAATCCAGTCCGCTCTCCATTGTTTCCCTGTATTAATGGTGTAAGAAAGAGTGACACTTTGTGGTTTCTTTATAATTATTGAATAAAAACATGTATAAATCTTTGCATGTCTTATTATTGTGTTATATATATCTACTCATCCTGTCATGAGCTGACCTGGGAGGACATTTCAAAAGTACGGAGCCAATGCTCATCATATTATTCAGAATCATACAATGAAGTGAAGTGAAGCTCACCTGCTGAATAAAAGCATAAAACAAAGTTGTTACACAGGTAAGTAATTTATACTGATTCATATAAATCTTAATCTGTTTATTATGGGACGATACACTGTAAGTACCAGATAAATCCCTCCTTTAAAACACTGAAAAGATGCAGTAAGAGTCAGGGACATACATGTAAATACGCAGGCTGGTAAGTATTTTAGATGAACGCTGTTAATATACTTTAAAACGCGAGAATGTATTACATGTCGGGGACATTCTGTCACGGTGGTGTGATGAGTAGATTCAGGGAGGCGGACACACTCGCTACAACACAGACTTTAATAATGAAATAACAAAACAAACGAACTATACGAGAAACACGAAATAACATTAATGAGCAGGAACGAGAAACCACAAACGAGAAACACTACGAAGAAACGTGAGCGTGAAACAAACACAATGAAATCATGAACCAAACAAAGAAACAAACCAAGCAACGAGAACGAACAAACAAACTCAAACTCAAACTCAAAATGACCGATCCCAGGAAGTGAGGGAAGAGGGCTTAAATACATGAACTAACTAGACACACCTGACACAGATAACGAGGACAATTACTAAGAGGCGGAACAAGAGGTGGAGCGAGTGAACATAAACAAAGCCATGTGAGGAGAAGGAATACAACGAACAGAGCCACATAGAAAGGGGAAAACAAACCAGAAAGTGTCAAGGTGTGACAGATACTCGTAAAAACATGTATTTTAGGTGCACTGAATTGTAAGGGAGTTATTGAAAGGTACACTGTAAGTACCCATTAAATACACTTTAAAACACAGGAACGTACACCATAAAACCTGTGAATATATGCAGTAAGTGCCGGGAAAGTACACGTTAAAATGCGGGCTGTATTATAAACCATTACCAGGCATTGATATGGAGTACCAAAACTTCACCAGACCTTTCAATGACAAGTTACATATTTTGGGCTTTTCTGTATTTGGAATTTCAGAAATACCTCTGTGACCATGGATATGGTAATGGCGGTCTGGCAAAACTAGGCTTGCCTTGTTTCTCTTTCCTCTTGTTCCTTAATGTCAGGAGTGAGGGGCGGATTGAGGGAGGCGGACGCATTCGCTAAAACACGGGATAATTTAATATAAACAAAACAACGATACTTAAACAGGACACAAACAAACAAGGAGCCAAACAAGCTAAATAAAACAAAGGAAACTGGACAGGGAAAACAGGACAGACGGACGAAAAGCGACACGACGAAAAAGGAGAAGAAACGGGGAAACTCTAGAGACAGACGGACAGACTAAATAACATGACCAACTAAACACAGGATAAAGGGGAAATGTACGACCAACGGATGAGAGACAAGAGGGCTTAAATACTCACACAAACGAGGCACACCTGGACAGATAACGAGGACGGGTAACACATGACACGGACGAGGAGGCGGAACAAAGGCGGAGACTCGAACATAAACAAAACAGAGCCATGTGCAAATAAAGCACATGGCAGGGACAACAGACTGACAGGACGAAGGCGTGACAGATGCCCCCCCCAAGAACGCGCAACTCCCGGGCGCGTACTCCTAAACCCCCCAGGAGCTGGCGCAGGAGAGGGCACGAAAAACATGACAGGACAACAAACCAACAGGTGACAGGACTCAGGACAGGACGGGAACCGACACAGGAGCTGGGGACACGACAGGACCGAATATACGAGACGGGACATGGGACATGACAGGAGACTGACAAAGGGGAGCCACAAGAGACGAGAACGGACTGGACAGGACAGGAGTGAACACATGGGAATTGACGGGAGACTGGACTGGAAACAAGACAGGGGACTGAACGTGGGACGGATACGGAGACTGGACACGTTTGGGGACAGAAGACTGGACATGGACAGGTGACAGGACAGGGGACTGGAATGGAGACGGGACTGATGACAGGACTGAGTGCTGAGACTGAACGGGAGCAGAAACTGGTGACAAGACACTGGACAGGATAGGAACATTAGACTGGACAGAAGACAGGACAGGTGACATTACACTAGACTGATACGGAGACTGGACATGACCAACTGGGGACTGGACATGAGACTGAACAGAGGGTTGAAAGGGAGGCTGGACAGGACTAACAGGGGACTGGATATGTGACGAGACTGAGGGTTGAAACGAGGACTGGACAGGACTGACAGGGGACTGGACATGAGGCAGGACAGAGGGTTGAAACATAGACTGGACAGGGCTGACAGGGGACTGGACTGGACTTGGCAGGGGAACAGGTACAAGAACATTTACGGGGACTGACACAAACACAGTGACCGGGACTGGGACAGAGACAAAAGCTGACACGGGTACTGGGACAAGGACAGAGACAGGAACCAGGACAGGGACAGACAGGGGAATCAAAACAACAGGTGGGTGCCCAGGGCTGGCAAATGTCTGTGGGGCAGTCCGAGGAACCAGCCTGGGCACAGTTCTGGGGATCGGCCTCGAAGTCTTTCGGGCCGACCTACGGACATGGACAGGAGCGGCCGTAGCCACAGTCACGGGGACAGGAGAGGCCGTAGCCACAGACACGGGGACAGGAGCGGCCGTAGCCACAGTCACGGGGACAGGAGAGGCCGTAGCCACAGACACGGGGACAGGAGCGGCGGGTGCCGCCATAGTCACGGGGACAGGAGAGGCCGTAGCCACAGTCACGGGGACAGGAGAGGCCGTAGCCACAGTCACGGGGACAGGAGAGGCCGTAGCCACAGTCACGGAGACTGGAGCGGCGGGTGCCGCCATCACGGAGACTGGAGCGGCGGGTGCCGCCATCAACGGGACAGGAGCGGCGGGTGCCGCCATCAACGGGACAGGAGCGGCGGGTGCCGCCATCAACGGGACAGGAGCGGCGGGTGCCGCCATCAACGGGACAGGAGCGGCGGGTGCCGCCATCAACGGGACAGGAGCGGCGGGTGCCGCCATCACCGGGACAGGAAGCCCTGCGACGTCGTCCACGGAGGCAGGGGAACCTGCGACGTCGTCCACGGAGGCAGGGGAACCTGCGACGTCGTCCACGGAGGCAGGGGAACCTGCGACGACGTCCAAGGAGGCAGGGGGACCTGCGACGACGTCCAAGGAGGCAGGGGGACCTGCGACGACGTCCAAGGAGGCAGGAGAGGCGCGCGTCGCGCTCACGAAGACAGGAGAGCCGCGCGCCGCGCTCTCGAGGACAGGAGAGGCGCGTGCCGCGCTCTCGAGGACAGGGGTTTGTGCTGCTCGCCTGGCTCGCGCTGGAGCTGTAAAGGGTTTAGGGGGTTTCACAGGCGCACCCATTAGATCACCTCGAGGTGCGCCCCTGTTAGCCTCAGACCTCAGAGGTACGGAGGTGAGGCTAACAGCCCCTACCCTTAACGCCCCCCCAAAAATTTCCCCGGACCTGAGGGGGTAATCCTCCAGCGAGGGGGGAACTCCAGCACGGTTCTTTCGCCGACTCCTACGACTCGCGCTGGAGCAATCACTCGACTCATGAATCGACTCATGAATCGACTCCATTCCACAGCCCTATTAAACGTATTTTCTGTGCTAGCTGCGTCCTGGTGGTCGTACATTCTGTCAGGAGTGAGGGGCGGATTGAGGGAGGCGGACGCATTCGCTAAAACACGGGATAATTTAATATAAACAAAACAACGATACTTAAACAGGACACAAACAAACAAGGAGCCAAACAAGCTAAATAAAACAAAGGAAACTGGACAGGGAAAACAGGACAGACGGACGAAAAGCGACACGACGAAAAAGGAGAAGAAACGGGGAAACTCTAGAGACAGACGGACAGACTAAATAACATGACCAACTAAACACAGGATAAAGGGGAAATGTACGACCAACGGATGAGAGACAAGAGGGCTTAAATACTCACACAAACGAGACACACCTGGACAGATAACGAGGACGGGTAACACATGACACGGACGAGGAGGCGGAACAAAGGCGGAGACTCGAACATAAACAAAACAGAGCCATGTGCAAATAAAGCACATGGCAGGGACAACAGACTGACAGCACGAAGGCGTGACACTTAAAGACATAAAAGCCAGGTTTTTTTTTGAGAGCTCAACATACTTAGAGAAGCACATTAATCAAAACAGACATTTTCCTTTAGCTTAGTTTTTCCTTTTTACAGTGTAGTTTTTAGACTCATTAAATGGGTCTCACTTTGAACAGCATCATTATAAACTTACAAATTAAATCCACGTACAAGGAACAAGCTTCAAGTATACACTTGAATTAAACACTATGAAACACATAGTAGAACATAATATAGCTTCCGATATTATGTATCCTGTTTCTAAAAGTATCAGGATAATATGTAAAAGACTGTAACTGAGAAGGACCAAATTATTATAACCTGTTGGTTATATGGAAATGAAATACATCTACAGGAAGCCTGTGCTAGCATTTCTCCTGCAGTGTTGCTATCAGTGTGTGAAGAGTGGGAGTAGAGGGTTGCACTGACAAGCCAACACAACGGGCAGCACTTTGAACACATTTTATAAGTGGTCAGCAACTTGTAAATAACTCATGAAAGAATAAAATTACACCAAGACAAAACCAAGCACATTATTGTTTTTCTTGTTTGTATTGTTTTCTTTAAGTTTGATGTGTCACATGACCGTCTTCCCATTGAAAAAACAAAAGTTGGATCCAAAATGGCAGACTTCAAAATGGTCACCATAGTCACCACCCATCTTGAAAAGTTTCTTCCTCCCATATACTAATGTGCCACAAACAGGAAGTTAATAGCACCGACCATTCCCATTTTATTAAGGTGTATCCATATAAATGGCCCACCTTGTATATCCTCCCTGAATCACCACCTTAATGTGGTGGAGGGGTTGGTAGAGCCCCTGGTAGGGTCTCCCAAGGCAAATTGGTCCTGGGTGATGGGCCAGACAAAGAGTGATCCATAAAGACCTAGATGAAAAGAAGAATAACAGAGACACAGCTTCCCTTGCCTGGAGTAGGGTTGCCGGGACCCCACCCTGGAGCCAGGCCTGGGGGAGGGGCTTCTTGGCGAGTGCCTGGTGGTCTGACTTTTACTCATGGGCCAGGCTCAGCCTGAAGAATCAACATAGGTCCTCTTTCACTATGGAGTTGCCCAGGGTGAGAGGCGTAAGGCTTAATCCCCCCAGTTTAGCGCCTGTATGTTGGGGTTTACCCCAGTGGATGAGAAGGTAATTTCCCTGCACCTTTGGGTTGGGGAAAGGGCTCTGACGGATGTTTGTGCTTATGCACCGAACAGCAGTTCAGAGTACCTGGCCTTCCTGGAGACCCTAGAGAGGGTGCTGGAGAGTACTCATTCTGGGGACTCCATTGTTCTGCTGGGGGACTTCAACGCTCACGTGGGCAATGACAGTGAGACCTGGAGGGGCATGATTGTGAGGAACAGCCCTGCTTTTCTGAACCCGAGTGGTGTTCAGTGGTTGGATTTTTGTGCCCATCACAGTTTATCCATTACAAACACCATGTTCGAGCATAACGGTGTCCACAAGTACACCTGGCATCAGGATACCCTAGGCCACATTTAGATGATCGACTTTATAGTCATATCATCAGACCTGCGGCCATATGTTCTGGACACTTGTGAGGAGAGGTGCTGAGCTGTAAACTGATCACCACCTAGTGGTGAGTTGGATCAGATGGCGGGGGAGGATGCTGGACAGGCCAGGCAGGCCTAAACGTGTGTTGAGGGTTTGCTGGGAACGTTTGACAGAGGAACCTGTCAGAAAGATCTTCAACTCTCACATCCTGCAGAGCTTTGACTGCATCCTTGGGGAGACCGGTGACATTGAGTCTGAATGGGCCATGTTCCGGACCTCCATTGTTGAGGCGGCTGAACGGAGCTGTAGCTGCAAGGTTGTCTGTGCCTGTCGTGGTGGCAATGCCTGCACTCTGTGGTGGACACCCCAGGTAAAGGAAGCTGTCAAGCTGAAGAAATAGTCCTATCAAGCCTGGTTGGCTCAGGGGACTACGGACGAACCTGAAAGGTACAGAAGAGCCAAGCGGCTTGCGGCTGTCGCTGAAGCAAAAACTCGGGTGTGGGAGGAGTTCGGTGAGGACATGGAAAACGATTTTCAGTCAACTCCGAGAAGATTCTGGCAAACCATCAGGTGACTCAGGAAGGGAAAACAGTTTTGCACCAACACTAAATATGGTGGGGGTGGAGAGTTGTTGATCTTGACTGGGGATGTCATTAGGCGGTGGAAGGAATACTTCTAGGATCTTCTCAATCTGACCAGCATGTCTTCCACAAAGGAAGTAGAGTTTGTGGATCCCGCGGAGGGCTTAACTATCACTGGGGCTGAGGTGGCTGAGGTAGTAGGAAAACTCCCCGGGTTCCTCAATGTTCTAGATGTTGTGACATGTTTTTGCAACATCAAATGGACATCCCCTTTTTAAGAAGGGGGATCAGAGTGTGTGTTCCAACTATAGGGGTATCACACTCCTCAGCCTCCCTTTTAAGGTCTATGCGGGGGTACTGGAGAAGAGAGTCCGATTGTTAGTTGAACCTCAGATCCAGGAGGAACATTGCGTATTCTGCTCTGGTCGTGGAACACAGGGCCAGCTCTTTACCCTCTCTAGGATCCTGGAGGGTGCGTGGGAGTTTGCTCAACCAGTCAACATGTGTTTTTTGGATCTGGAGAAGGCATTCGACCATGTCGGGATATTCTATGGGGGTGCTCTGGGAGTATGGGGTACTGGGCTCTTTGCTACGAGCTATCCAGTCCCTGTATAAACAGAGCAGGAGTCTGGTTCGTATGGCTGGCAGTAAGTCCGACTGGTTTCCGACTGGACACCGTCATGGCTGCCCATTGTCAATGGTTCTGTTCATAATTTTTATGGACAGCATTTCTTGCCATAGCCAAGCAGCAGAAGGTGTCTGGTTTGGTGGTCTCAGGATTCCATGTCTGCTTTTTGCAGATGATGTGGTCTTGTTGACTTCTTCGAGCAGGGACCTCCAACTCTTGCTGGACCAGTTTGCAGCCAAGTGTGAAGTGGCAGGGATGAGAATCAGCACCTCCAAATCTGAGTCCATGGTACTCAGTAGGAAAAGGGTGGACTGCCTCAAGTGGAGGAGTTCAAATACCTCGGGGTCTTGTTCACGAGTGAGGGTAAGATGGAGCAGGAGATTGACAGGCAGATCGGTGCAGCGTCAGCAGTAATGTGGACTCTGTACTGGTCCGTTGTGGTGAAGAGAGAGTTGAGCAAAAAAGCAAAGCTCTCGATTTACTGTTCAATCTACAGGGGTTGGACAATGAAACTGAAACACCTGGTTTTAGACCACAATAATTTATTAGTATGGTGTAGGGCCTCCTTTTGCGGCCAATACAGCATCAGTTTGTCTTGGGAATGACATGTACAAGTCCTGCACAGTAGTCAGAGGGGTTTTAAGCCATTCTTCTTGCAGGATAGTAGCCAGGTCACTACATGATGCTGGTGGAGGAAACGTTTCCTGACTCGCACCTCCAAAACACCCCAAAGTGGCCCAATAATATTTAGATCTGATGACTGTGCAGGCCATGAGCGATGTTCAACTTCACTTCCATCTTCATCAAACTAATCTTTCACCAGTCTTGCTGTGTGGAATGCCATGATATGGCAGCCCAGACCATCACTGATCCACCACCATGCTTCACTCTGGGCATGCAACAGTCTGGGTGGTACGCTTCTTTGGGGCTTCTCCACACCATAACTCTCCCGGATGTGGGGAAAACAGTAAAGGTGGACTCATCAGAGAACAATACATGTTTCACAGTGTCCACAGCTCAAAATTTGCACTCCTTGCACCATTGAAACCGACGTTTGGCATTGGCATTAGTGACCAAAGGTTTGGCTATAGCAGCCCGGCCGTGTATATTGACCCTGTGGAGCTCCCAACGGACAGTTCTGGTGGACACAGGAGAGTTGAGGTGTACATTTAATTCTGCCGTGATTTGGGCAGCCGTGGTTTTATGTATTTTGGATACAATCCAGGTTAGCACCTGAACACCCCTTTCAGACAGCTTCCTCTTGCGTCCACAGTTAATCCTGTTGGATATGTTTCGTCCTTCTTGGTGGTATGCTGACATTACGCTGGATGCCGTGGCTCTTGATACATCACAAAGACTTGCTCTCTTGGTCACAGATACGCCAGCAGGACATGCACCAACAATTTGTCCTCTTTTGAACTCTGGTATGTCACCCATAATGTTGTGTGCATTGCAATATTTTGAGCAAAACTGTGCTCTTACCCTGAAAATTGAACCGGACTCGGAGAAGAGCTGCTGCTCCTCCATGTCGAGAGGAGCCAGTTGAGGTGATTCGGGCCTGGTCCGGATGCCTCCCGGGGAAGACGCAGAACACGCCGGAGAGACTACATATCTCGATTGGCCTGGGAACGCCTCGGTATACCCCTGGAGAAGCAGTGGCTGGGGAGAGGGAGATCTTGGTGTCTTTACTCAGACTGCTTCCCCCGTGACCTGTAGTATCTATCTATCTATCTATCTATCTATCTATCTCTCTCTCTCTCTCTCTCTCTCTCTCTCTCTCTCTCTCTCTCTCTCTCTATATATATATATATATATATATATATATATATATATATACGAGAGTATCAATACTGATCAGTTTTATCATCACTTTTAAAAGTATATTTCAATACAATGCATAGAAACCCACAAAAAATTTACATATGTATTTTGCAATATTTGAGCAATTGTTTGGATACATAGAGTTGCTTGTCTTTAGCATCAGTTATGACTAATGATTACATGGCTGTGTAGTCCAGGCATCACATTCATAACATTTTTTCAGTGTCTGAAGAAAAAAAAAAAATTGAAGTAGAGATCTTAAAATAGGAGATTACTGCGCATGGCATAGTGCATGCAGCATGCTAACTGTGTCTGGTGGTAACAAAGAGGAAGCAGCAGTTGCCTCTTGTGTACTGATGTTCGATATCACTGATTTCTTTTCCGATCCGATACTGAGTAAAATTCAGGCTGGTATCGGCAATACAGATCCCAATACCAATACTTTGTTCAAATACACCTAATGTGTCTGGTAAATCTAAAAAAGTAGTGTGTTGAAAATCATATCTCCATAAAGACGATCACAGAGAATACGCAGCAACCCATCTGAGAAAACTCATTTTGGCCAATTGTATCCACAATCTCGTTCTTTTGGTCATTACCCAGAGCTCATAACATTAGGTGAGAGTGGGTACGTGGACTGCCAGGTAAATTGAGAGCTTAGCTTTATGGCTCAGCTATCTCTTCACCACAATGCTCCAGTACAGTGACCAAATTACTGGAGCTGTTGCACATAACCTACGGTCAACCTCATGATCCCTTTTCCCTTCACTCGTGAACAAGATCCCAAGATACTTGAACTCATTCACTTGGGGTACTTTACCCACTACCTGAAGAGAGCATACCACCTGTTTTGACCATGGCCTCAGATGTGGACGTGTTGATCCGCATACCAACCATTTCAAAGTCGGCTGCAAACTGCTCACGTCAATGCTGGAGGCCTCCATGCGAAGAAGCTGGAAGTACAAGTATCGTCCGAAAGCAGCAGAGATGCCACATCCTGGCCTCTTCGCGGAATCCATCCTCTCTCAGGCTACACATCGTCACCCTGTCCATGAACATCAGGAACAGGAGTGGAGACAAGGAACAGCCCTGAAGGAGTCAAATGCCCACATTGAACAAGCTTGACTTACTGCTGAGGATGCAAGCACAACTCAAACTCTGAGAGTGCAAGGACCGTGCGGCTCGCCGACGCGACCCTGGCACGCCATACTCCTGGAGCACCTCCCATAGAATCACTCGGGGAACATGGTCATACGCCTTCTCCATATCCACAAAGCTTGTGTAGAGTGGAGTATCAAACTCCCATGCCCCCCTCAATCACCTGTGATAAAGTAAAAAGTTGGTCCGTAGTTCCACAGCCTGGACGAAATCCAAATTGTTCCTCCAAAAAAACCTAGATTATTTAGCTAGACTAAACTAATACAGATATTACAAACAACTATGAGAGATAAAATAAAGAGTATGCCTGATATAAAATGATTATGCTAAAAATGTTGACACAGGGCTGGATTAAAATTATTTACTAATCTTATAGAGACCCCCTGTGGTGACAAAAGTTGTCTTAGGAATTCTCTCCCTCTCCAGGGTGACCTGCCAGTAACCATTTTTGAGATCAAGTGTACTAAACACAGATGCACCATGGAGATATTCAAGTATATCCTGCACCTGTGGCATTGGGTAGCCATCCAGATGGGTATTGGCATCAAAGTGGTGGTAATCCACACAAAATCTCAAACCCACATCCTTCTTGGGCACCAATATCACTAGTGCAGCCCATGGTGAAGTGAATGGCCTGATGATGCCTTTCTTCAACATGTCAGCTTTCTCTTCCTGGATCACCTTCCTCTTCTCCATAGACACACAGTATGGCTTTTGGCGGACAGGAAGGTCATGAATGGTGGAGATGTGATATCGTATCTTCATCGACAGCTACAACTGAGTGGTGCAAAAAGCTGGCCAGCTCCGTAATAGCTCACCCAACTATTGCTTGTACTGACCAGTAGTGTCAGCCTGATCCACCAGGCTCTGGATCAGGAAATTAGTTTCCTGACTTAATATTCCTGAGGTTGACTTGGCAATATACAACTGGATGTTCACTGGATGAAAAGGCTTGTCTTGTTGGCCATGATTGTTGGTAGTGAATGGTATGGCCACTCCAGAATTCAGAAGATAGTTGGAATCATTGAAATTGATGTGTCAGGACTGAGCGGACAGATGGAGGCGGACGCACTCGCGATAACAGAGTGACTTTTTATTTACACCAAAAGATACAAAACAAAGATAGAATACATACCTAGACCTAGACTGAGAGACTTGGACAGAGGGGCTTAGACAGAGAGAGGGAACTGGACTGACAAACAGACAGATAGAGCTAAACAGAGAACTAAACCGAGAGAGAGGCAGGAGCTTGTGCTGCTCACAGGACACGTGCTGGAGCTGTTGAGGATTTAGGGGGACTGATGCCCCCACCCAAAATGTCCCCGGGCCTGAGGGGGTAATCCTCCAGCGAGGGGGAGACTCCAACACATTGCTTTTGCCAGCTCCTTTTGCTCCTACATCTCCGGCTGGAGCAGTCACTCAGTACATAAGTTGCCTCTTGAACTCAACAATCCCCTTGGCAGTGCAGGCTTGCCCATCAGCCAAGAGGAACTGTTGGTCACCACAAGGTTTCCACATTTCTTTACCTTCCCTCAACAGTCCCACGTCGACTACTGCATCAATGAATAGGTGCTACCAGTGTCGAGAAGGGCATTGATTCCCCATCCTTGAATGCATAGGGGCAATGTGAGGACTCCCGAAGGCACAGGGGCAGGCTGGAGGAGGTTGGTTTGTGCCGAGTGATGGTCTGAACCCTTCCTAGCAGGTTTAGGGTTAGGGCGTATCTCATGTCTGGGTTGGCCTCCTTGACTTGGCATGAGAGAAAGATCCCTCTCAACAAGGGTTCCTATCCTCACCAGCTCAGTCACATTCTTGACAGTCCCACGCAGCAAGCTGGCTAGCCTGGGATTGCAGTTGTGGAGGATGGCCTGCAGCAGTTCCTTCTCAGGCAGGTCTGGTCTCCAGTGCAGCCACAAAGCTCTATATTGGAAGGCGAAATCTCTAGTGGGCTCTTGGTGTCCTTGTTGACGCTCATGCAATCGCCTCTCTACCTCTGCCTCATAGTCATCAGACAGGAAAGAATGCAGGAACACTATCCTAAACTGTTCCCATGCTCTAACTGCTTTTCTTTCCGCCTGCCACTAAGCCTTTGCCATGCCTGAGAGTGCTGACGAAATGGCAGCCATAACTTCAATGTCCTCCAGGGGTCTAACAACCAGGAACTCTTCACACGTCTCGATAAATGTCAATGCATCCCGCAAACCTGGGGAACTTCAACTTGATGAGGGTCTCCAAGCTAAAGTCACCCCCCCATTCACTAGTGCAAAATGACTGCACGGGCAGAAGCAATGTTGACTGCTGAGCCACTGGATAAGGGTCAGGCCTAGGGGTAGAAGCCAACGGGGTCAGAGCCTGGAATCTCTTGTCCAGCTGACGATCTCTATGAGCCAGGCAGTCGATAATATACCTCCCCAGTTCTTGGATCTCCAAGCTGACCTCATTGCGTAGCCTCTCTCCTTTGCCTTTGCTGATGCTAAGCAAGCCTCTCTTCCAGGGTCTGTATCTGTGGATTATGTGCATGGCCTCACTCAGTGCGGTGATTTCATCTGGTTGGTTACAAAGCTCTTGTACCTACCAAATTGTTGACTCTTTCCTCCAATGTCTGCAGAGTTGTGCCCAACAAAGGCTGCTCACAACTACATACTACAACTAGTATGGGGAAGAAAACTTCTGCTTGTCTTTCCTCACACCTGTGCTCTCGTGCTGACTTGTGCTGTGGCTCTTTTTCATTTAAAGGAACAGGCTTTGAAACTGATCAGACTAGTATTTACAGCTGAATATGTGAGTGGTGAATAAATAATACTGCATGTAAAAATATATGGACATAACCTACAGTAGAGAGAAGAGAGATATGTCTTAAATCAGAACTGTGGTATGTGTATGTACAGTGAATGCAGTGGTTGTGTGCATTGCACTGTGTGCTTCAAAGTGCAACTCTGAAAATCAGAGTGATGTTAGATAGCCCTTTTAGCTAGATAGCTCTTTAATTCAGGATGATTTTTGCCTGAAGAATAAATCTGTAGGTCATGGCCATTCTCGCCGTCTGCTGAGATTAAAATTGTTGGAAGAGAGAGTAACCAAGGTGTTAGGGGTCAAGTGTAATTCTGCCCACTCTCTGTCCCTATCTACACACACAGATATATATATATATATATATATATATATATATATATATATATACATACATATATGTCACGGATCACGGGGCGGACTGACGGAGGCGGACGCACTTGCTAAAACACGATGAGTTTATTATAACAAAACAAAGGCAAACTATAAAGAAAACAACAAGACGAGAATATTAAACTATTGGGACAGGAAATACACAAAACGACAAAACTAGGGAACAAACATGACCGGACTAGAAACGGGAGATTAAAAAACATGACACGACTAGAGACAAAACAAAGGTGAAAGGAGAAATGTGAAAGGTTCGACAAACAGGAGAGACACAAGGGAACTTAAATACAAGGCATAAACGAGACACACCTGGACAGATAACGAGGACGGGTTAACAAATGACAGACGAGGAGGCGGAACAAAGGCGGAGACTAGAACATAAACAAAACATAGCCATGTGCTAAAAGAGCACATGACCGGGGAAAACAGACATGACGAGACGAGGGCGTGACAGATGCCCCCCCCTGAACGCGCAACTCCCGGGGCGCGTACACCTAAACCTCCCAGGAGCTGGCACAGGAGAGGGCACGGAAAACAAGACAGACTAAGACAAGACAAGGAACCATGGGAGACAGGACTCAGGACAGGACGGGAACAGACAAAGGAAATGGAGCTGGAAACTTGACAGGAGTGGAAACTGGGGGCTGGACCTGGGACAGAACAGTAGACTGACAAAGTGGGGTGACAGGAGACGAAACAAGAGACTGGAGCAGACTGGACAGGACGGGAGTGGACACATGAGCTAAACAGAGAACTAAACAGAGAGAGAGGCAGGGGCTTGTGCTGCTCACAGGACACGTGCTGGAGCTGTTGAGGGTTTAGGGGGACTGATGCCCCCCCCACCCCCCACCCAAAATATCCCCGGGCCTGAGGGGGTAATCCTCCAGCGAGGGGGAGAGTCCAAGACATTGCTTTTGTCAGCTCCTTTTGCTCCTACATCTCCGGCTGGAGCAGTCACTCAGTACATAAGTTGCCTCTTGAACTCAACAATCCCCTTGGCAGTGCAGGCTTGCCCATCAGCCAAGAGGAACTGTTGGTCACCACAAGGTTTCCACATTTCTTTACCTTCCCTCAACAGTCCCACGTCGACTACTGCATCAATGAATAGGTGCTACCAGTGTCGAGAAGGGCATTGATTCCCCATCCTTGAATGCATAGGGGCAATGTGAGGACTCCCGAAGGCACAGGGGCAGGCTGGAGGAGGTTGGTTTGTGCCGAGTGATGGTCTGAACCCTTCCTAGCAGGTTTAGGGTTAGGGCGTATCTCATGTCTGGGTTGGCCTCCTTGACTTGGCATGAGAGAAAGATCCCTCTCAACAAGGGTTCCTATCCTCACCAGCTCAGTCACAGTCTTGACAGTCCCACACAGCAAGCTGGCTAGCCTGGGATTGCAGTTGTGGAGGATGGCCTGCAGCAGTTCCTTCTCAGGCAGGTCTGGTCTCCAGTGCAGCCACAAAGCTCTATATTGGAAGGCGAAATCTCTAGTGGGCTCTTGGTGTCCTTGTTGACGCTCATGCAATCACCTCTCTTCCTCTGCCTCATGGTCATCAGACAGGAAAGAATGCAGGAACACTATCCTAAACTGTTCCCATGCTCTAACTGCTTTTCTTTCCGCCTGCCACTAAGCCTTTGCCATGCCTGAGAGTGCTGACGAAATGGCAGCCATAACTTCAATGTCCTCCAGGGGTCTAACAACCAGGAACTCTTCACACGTCTCAATAAATGTCAATGCATCCCGCAAACCTGGGGAACTTCAACTTGATGAGGGTCTCCAAGCTAAAGTCACCCCCCCATTCACTAGTGCAAAATGACTGCACGGGCAGAAGCAATGTTGACTGCTGAGCCACTGGATAAGGGTCAGGCCTAGGGGTAGAAGCCAACGGGGTCAGAGCCTGGAATCTCTTGTCCAGCTGACAATCTCTATGAGCCAGGCAGTCAATAATATACCTCCCCAGTTCTTGGATCTCCAAGCTGACCTCATTGCGTAGCCTCTCTCCTTTGCCTTTGCTGATGCTAAGCAAGCCTCTCTTCCAGGGTCTGTATCTGTGGATTATGTGCATGGCCTCACTCAGTGCGGTGATTTCATCTGGTTGGTTACAAAGCTCTTGTACCTACCAAATTGTTGACTCTTTCCTCCAAAGTCTGCAGAGTTGTGCCCAACAAAGGCTGCTCACCGGCCTCTACAGGTTGGGGAGGAGGGGGAAGTCGCCAAGCAGGTGCTTCACCAGCAACACTCCCCTCCTCCTCCTCCTCGTCTGAACCAATATAGAGACAACTTAAGGTATTAATGACATCACTGACCACGTCCATTTGGGTAACGAAAGCGCCAGCGGTGAAATCCAGTCCCGGCGTAACACCAGCCTCTACCTCCGACCTAGAAGTTGCCATACCCTACACACAACAGACAAAGTTAAAAAAACAGCAAAAAAGGCTAGCAGGGTCCCTGTTCAGGCACCACCTTGAAACCTAGAATAGTTGCAATCTATATTGTACCATATATCATCAACAAAGTCAGAGAATCTGGAGAAAACTTTGCTGAAAACCACATCTCAATGCATGTGAGCCTCAATCCCACAGATGCCATTGCATTGAAAATTATAAACCAACAATTCAGTGATGGATATCACTATATGGGCTTGGGAAAACATGACCAAATAAGCTGAAAGGTCATGATTTGTGTGAATTTAATTTTTTTTTTAATTTCTTTAATGCATGAATATATGTATTACCCCTGAAGTCCTGATGTTGTGTAAAACGCAGGGGTGTGTAGAAAAAGGTTCCTGAATACACTCATCAAAGTCTGTCCCTGAGTGCCACATACTATAAATGAATTGCATCGGGCACTTTTGTAATATGATGAGACGATGTTGCCAGTTGCGGACATTATGATGAGTGTGTATTCATTGAAAGGAAATGTGGTCCTGTGAAAGACATAAAAGGCATCCAGGCTTTAGAATCTGAAGAGATCTTGAGAAGAGATCATTTCAACACAAGCCAAGGCAAAAAAAAAAATTTCAGCAGATGTTTTATCAGCATGGATATCTGCACAAACCCCTCTTCCCTAATTTCCCATCAAAAACACTGTAGCAGAGGCTTGTCCATTTCTAATTTATTTACAGACCTATCCGGATGCAGTCATCTTTTTAAGAAAATATCAGAAATCCAGAAGGAATGGAATATCATTGTAATGTGTAAACGAAGTGGTACCAACAGTCTGAAAACAGACACTGCTAGATGGATTGGCTACTTAAATCTGTCCACTAGTGTATGAGTGAGTGAATGTGTGTGTGTCTGTTGCCCTGTGAAGCACTGGCGCCCCCTCTAGTGTGTGTTTCTGCCTTGCACCCAATGATTCTGTGTAGGATCTGGACCCACCACAACCCTGAACTGTGTAAGCAGTTACAGACAATGAATGAATTAATGAATACAACTAGTATGGGGAAGAAAACTTCTGCTTGTCTTTCCTCACACCTGTGCTCTCGTGCTGACTTGTGCTGTGGCTCTTTTTCATTTAAAGGTAGAGGCTTTGAAACTGATCAGACTAGTATTTACAGCTGAATATGTGAGTGGTGAATAAATAATACTGCATGTAAAAATATATGGACATAACCTACAGTAGAGAGAAGAGAGATATGTCTTAAATCAGAACTGTGGTATGTGTATGTACAGTGAATGCAGTGGTTGTGTGCATTGCACTGTGTGCTTCAAAGTGCAACTCTGAAAATCAGAGTGATGTTAGATAGCTCTTTTAGCTAGATAGCTCTTTTATTCAGGATGCTTTTTGCCTGAAGAATAAATCTGTAGGTCATGGCCATTCTCGCCGTCTGCTGAGATTAAAATTGTTGGAAGAGAGAGTAACCAAGGTGTTAGGGGTCAAGTGTAATTCTGCCCACTCTCTGTCCCCATCTACACACACATATACATATATATATACATACATATATGTCACGGATCACGGGGCGGACTGACGGAGGCGGACGCACTTGCTAAAACACGATGAGTTTATTATAACAAAACAAAGGCAAACTATAAAGAAAACAACAAGACGAGGATATTAAACTACTGGGACAGGAAATACACAAAACGACAAAACTAGGGAACAAACATGACCGGACTAGAAACGGGAGATTAAAAAAACATGACACGACTAGAGACAAAACAAAGGTGAAAGGAGAAATGTGAAAGGTTCGACAAACAGGAGAGACACAAGGGAACTTAAATACAAGATATAAACGAGACACACCTGGACAGATAACGAGGACGGGTTAACAAATGACAGACGAGGAGGCGGAACAAAGGCGGAGACTAGAACATAAACAAAACATAGCCATGTGCTAAAAGAGCACATGACCGGGGAAAACAGACATGACGAGACGAGGGCGTGACAGATGCCCCCCCCTGAACGCGCAACTCCCGGGGCGCGTACACCTAAACCTCCCAGGAGCTGGCACAGGAGAGGGCACGGAAAACAAGACAGACTAAGACAAGACAAGGAACCATGGGAGACAGGACTCAGGACAGGACGAGAACAGACAAAGGAAATGGAGCTGGAAACTTGACAGGAGTGGAAACTGGGGGCTGGACCTGGGACAGGACAGTAGACTGACAAAGAGGGGTGACAGGAGACGAAACAAGAGACTGGAGCAGACTGGACAGGACGGGAGTGGACACATGAGACTGGACAGGGTTTTTGACATTGGACAGGAGACTAGATGAAACTGGACATTGGACAGGACTAGAAAGAGGAGAGGGGACTTGTGACAAGACAGAGGGTTGAAACATGGACTGGACATGAGGCAGGACAGAGGGTTGATATGGGGACTGGACCGGAGACAGGACTTGAGACAAGACAGGGGGTTGAAACGGGGACTGGACCGGAGACGGGACTTGAGACTGGACAGGGGTTTGAAACAGAGACTGGACTGGAGACAAGACAGGTGACTGAATGCGGGATGGATACGGGGACTTGACATGTTTGGGGACAGAGGACTGGACATGAGACGAGACAGAGGGTTGAAATGGGACCTGGACAGGAGACGGGACAGAGGGTTGAAACAGGTACTGGACAGGACTGACAGGGGAACAGGGACCAAGACATTCAGGGGGACAGACACGAATACAGTGACAGGGACTGGGACAGATACAAAGGCAGACATGGGCACAGGGACAAGGACAGAGACAGGAACCAGGACAGGGACAGAGAGGGGAACCAATATAACAGGGGGGTGCCCAGGACTGGCAAATGTCTGAGGGGAAGTCTGAGAAGCCAGCCTGGGCACAACTCTAGGGATCGGCCCCGAAGTCCTACGGGCCGACCTACGGACACGACCAAGAGTGGCCGGGGCCACAGTCACGGATGCCGGAACGACCGAAGCCACAGTTACGGGGGCAGGAACGGCCGTAGCCACAGTCACGGGGGCAGAAGCGGCTGAGGGAGCCACCATTACGAAGAAAGGAGGCCCTGCGATGACGTCCACGGAGACAGGGGAACCTGCGACGTCGTCCACGGAGACAGGGGGACCTGCGACGACGTCCACGGAGGCAGGGGGACCTGCGACGACGTCCACGGAGGCAGGGGGACCTGCGACGACGTCCACGGAGGCAGGGGAACCTGCGACGACGTCCACGGAGGCAGGGGGACCTGCGACGACGTCCACGGAGGCAGGGGGACCTGCGACGGCGTCCACGGAGGCAGGGGGACCTGCGACGGCGTCCACGGAGGCAGGGGGACCTGCGACGGCGTCCACGGAGGCAGGGGGACCTGCGACGGCGTCCACGGAGGCAGGGGGACCTGCGACGGCGTCCACAGAGGCAGGAAAGGCCGGCGCCATGCTCACGGAGACAGGAGAGACGGGCGCCGCACTCACAAAGACAGGAGAGGCGGGCGCCACGGTCACGAAGACAGGAGAGGCGGGAGCCGCGCTCACGGAAACAGGAGAGCCGGGCGCCGCGCTCACGGAAACAAGAGAGGCGGGCGCCGCACTCACGAGGACAGGAGCGGCTGGAGGCGCCGCTTTCACGAGGACAGGAGCGGCTGGAGGCGCCGCTTTCACGAGGACAGGGGTTTGTGCTGCTCGCCGAGCTCGCGTTGGAGCTGTAGAGGGTTTAGGGGGTTTGACGGGCACACTCATGAGGGATGTCATCGACCATGGATCCCCCAGAGGTGTGCCTATTAAACTTTAAACTAAAGGATATTAAACTACTGGGACAGGAAATACACAAAACGACAAAACTAGGTAACAAACATGACCGGACTAGAAACGGGAGATTAAAAAACATGACACGACTAGAGACAAAACAAAGGTGAAAGGAGAAATGTGAAATGTTCGACAAACAGGAGAGACACAAGGGAACTTAAATACAAGACATAAACGAGACACACCTGGACAGATAACGAGGACGGGTTAACAAATGACAGACGAGGAGGCGGAACAAAGGCGGAGACTAGAACATAAACAAAACATAGCCATGTGCTAAAAGAGCACATGACCGAAGAAAACAGACATGATGAGACGAGGGCAGGGCGGCACGGTGGTGCAGCAGGTAGTCACACAGCTCCAGGGGCCTGGAGGTTGTGGGTTCGATTCCCGCTCTGGGTGACTGTCTGTGAGGAGTTGGTGTGTTCTCCCCGTGTCCGCGTGGGTTTCCTCCGGGTGCTCCGGTTTCCTCCCACAGTCCAAAAAACACACGTTGCAGGTGGATTGGCGACTCGAAAGTGTCCGTAGGTGTGAGTGAATGTGAATGTGTGTGTGTCTGTGTTGCCCTGTGAAGGACTGGCGTCCCCTCCAGGGTGTATTCCCGCCTTGTGCCCAATGATTCCAGGTAGGCTCTGGACCCCCAGCGACCCTAAATTGGATAAGCGGTTACAGATAATGGATGGATGGATGAGACGAGGGCGTGACTATATATATATGTAATTGTTCAATCAGTATAAACAAAAAATTTTTACTAATTACATACACTGCAACCTCAATATAAATAAACTGGTCTAAAAGAAATGAATAAATGCAAAAAAAATAGGAAGAAAAATAAATTATGAAAATAATTAATTTTCAAAGCACACTGGTTATAATCAAGTTTAATTGCACTTTTACCACTCACTACTTTAAAGATTGGTGACAGAAATATATTGAAAATATATTTTTAAAATACATACCACACCAGTTCATTCCTAATCTATATTTTATCAAGCATTTAGTTGGAAAATGGATAATTTTGTTGGAAAATTGTGCAGTAGTTTTTAAGGGTATCTTATATTTGGTGTTTGAAAATGCAGAGCTGAACCAGATGGAGATGGAAGATGTTGATGGCTTTATTATTGCAGTGTAGAACTGAAACAGCAGTGCCTGAGGCAAACAGAATTTGTTGAACTGTGGCAGGAAATATAGGCACTTCTGGGCCATCTTCATTACTGCAATGCAATATTTATCCCATTTTGACATGCACTCTCAAAAAAACTCTCAAAAACACTTTTTTTACCTCACTAGGATGGTACACTTAGAGTTCTCTTTTGAGTATTTATTTAGGGAACACAATCATCACAAATCATATTTGGTGGAAGTTGTAGTTCTGCATTACAGATGCTGCACTAATTAACTTCATTTTGCCTCATTATTTAATTTGTTTTTATATTAAAATGGAAGTTTATTGATGTATGAATACTTACAAATCTTAATATTTCCTTCTGGAAATGAGAAAATGGTGTAATTTTTATGGTACACATATGGACTTGCTGTAAATTAGATGGTAAATTCACATTGCTTGAATTTATAAGATTCTTGACTTTTGACATGAATTTACAGTTTTGTTTATTGACCTGCTTTTGATCTGCTTTCCCAGGAAATTCTTAGGGCATGACACTGAATATAGGTTGAGATGTCTATACTAGCAATATGACATTTTCTTAGATCTAAAGGCATGCCCTCTTTCAGATCTTAAACTTCCCTTGGAAGTTGACTTTCCATGTCACAGGGTGAAAATGTTCCACTTATCTCAGGCTAAATTGCATAACTAAAGGCCAGATTTAGGAAGCATCAAATGGTTAAACATCAAGGACTGATTTAGTGATTTATGATACAGCCATAAACCAAATTGGAACTCTTAGGGTTAACAACAACATAACAAACAAAAAAGAAATTAAATAATTGATTGTGTTTTTATAATATTCTTGTAAATATTTTTCAACAAATATATGCCATAAGAAAAAAGTCATTTAAATCATAAAGCATAAAAAACCTTCCTGAAAGAAGAAAAAAGAAAAGGAACCAAGTCTTCAGGCTGGGCCTTTCCAAAACAACTATGCACTTTATTACCCCTAACTTAACTTAACATAAACAAATATGAAAACAAAAGATTCAATCCTCCCCTATCACCCTGGCTATGAACAAGAGAATAAGTGAAATTAAGACAAATAATAATAGGTACTTTAGATACTTAAAGGGAACATCTACAATTGTGGCTAAGCTCAGTTCTCTCTGGTTGTTTACATTCCAAAGCTATGCATCTTTTAAGGTTGAATGGCATGTTTGAAGGTGAAAAACCCAACTGTTGTTTGTATATGAATGAAGTTTAACTTGTCAATAAGTTTTTATTCACTGTTTAAATTACCACAGAAACTCATTTGTAACTCGAGTTGTTTAGTTTTGTAACACTTTCGGTAAAAAAGTTGTCTCCCAAAATTGAAGAAATTTCCATCTTAAGTGATCAGAAGCTGCAAAAGTCAATATTACCCACCTACGGAGCAGTCATGAGCAATATCCTCATTTCAGTTTATGCTTTTCAACGTTTGGAGATCTCTCCATTCTCCCCATCTAAAAATATTCCAGTTATGAGCAGAGAGAGAGAAAGAAAAAAGCTTAGCATACGAGACTGAGCCAGTTTTTAAGCGCTGATTGTTACATTTTACACACATTTACAGACACTGGGGCTTAGTAAACTCATCAGACAGGTTTCAAGCGTGAAAACAGACTGGAGAGCTAGCAAATGGTGAGGAAATATCTTCTGAATTTAATAAAAAGTGTTTTTTGATTACAATCCTGAACTATTCCTTTAATACCTTAAGACTCTTATAACAGCCTTGGCCTTATGGTTCCAGGACCAGGCTTGGTAAAAGAAGGTTGCTGGATCAATCTCCAAGACTGGCTGGAACATCCATGGCTGGCTCAAGTGCCCTATTGTACCCCTAGTGCACTAGTGTGTGTGTGTTTTCACTGCCACAGATTGGTTAAATGAGGAAGACACGTTGTACAATGACAAATAATTGCACATTATCATTATTAACAGGCACTCTGGCCCTGCAGGTGCACCTGTAACATTAATTAAAAAACTTAAAGGTAGTTTATACAATAATATAGCAGCCTTGCACCACAAAAAGAAGCTAATGCAAAGACACCCTGTCTAAGAAATCTATTGAATAAACAGAAACGTTAGATTTTTCTAGCACATGCTAACACAAGGTTAGCTAGGCAAAACACAGTACAAACTGAGATGCCACAGCCAAGTAATGCCTGGGAGGATGACATCACAGGGTGCCAAGCAATTATTGGACACAGACTTTTATATGTGGGGTCAGCAGGAAGGAGCCAATCACAGGACGTCCCCAGCCAAAACACCATCAGAGTTATGACTCAGATTTAACAAGATCATTTGAGCAACTGAGCAGTAGAATAGTTCAGCATTACCAACAATTGCATATTAAGTGCATATTTCTCTACTTGATGGAATTTTATATAATTGTATTTTGATGACCACTCAAATTATAATACAATTATTCAGTTATTCAATGTAAAGTGGGTGGTTGGTATGAAGGCAGACGCAAATGGAAAGTAACCACAGCTAGTGAAGGAAAACTAGGCTGAATACATGGAGTAATATCTACACTGAAATAAACAGGTAAACAAGAAACAGTAGAATTACACAAAGAATAACTGAGACAAACAAGGGACTGACCAAACAGGATGAAACAAGGACAGGGCTACAAACAAACAAACAAACAGACAAACAAACAAACAAACAAACAGGAAAGAACAAAACTGGGTAACATTAAACTAAAATCTAATAAGAATGTAAGACGGGAACTAAAGCAGAGCTACACAGAACTACAAGGATAAACAAAAACTGAGACCAAATACACAGAGCTAAGGACTAAGCAAACACAGCCAGTGTTAACACACAGAGGTAAGGCTGACAGAACATGTACAAAAACCTGGGAACTTGTGACAGAACGGACAATACAAGACCACTAGATAAATATTTCTGTTCCCCTCTTATTCCTCATAGCCCTTTCTGTCCCTGTTTTATCTCCCAGTAGCCCACACATACATTATTCTTTTTCAATTTTACATCCATATTGCTAGCTAGGTAAACAATCTCACCCTTTCAGTTAAAAATATACTACTGAGTGGTAAAACAGATATTTCATACTTACATAGGACTTACTGCACCTTCCTGTTCAAAAAAAGGCCCAAACTGAGTTTTAGGTGTCCTTAAATAGTGCCTGAGCAAATTCAGACCTGCCTGTTGGAGCCAGGTTGGGTTGGTCCATTTGAGTGAGGGGGGGATTGTATGATTGGAAATATTTTTCTTTTATTTTCATTTTAGATTTAACCTTGTTCATGATGTGTGTTTGTAGTTTGATTACTATCAAGTAGTCACTTTTTGAACAAGGGTTTTGCAGAGTACAATTGCATGTTTGTTTGTTTGTTTTTTCTTTGATTGTAGCTGTCTCCCCCTGTAGAAGAGGAGGAGTGGTACATGCTGAGTTAGTTAAGCCACTAGGAGTCTATATAAGGACTCATTTTGAGGACAGAAGGGGGGGAGTGAAGGTTGGAGAGTTGGCTGAATAGATGTGCCAGGAAAAAGATCTTTATATTGGAAGAGAAAAGATTGTTCCCTATAATCCCCTGTATGTAATTGGTAACTAGTTTATTTATTTGTTTATTTATTTATTTTTCTTTTTCACATTTCACTAAATAAAGCACCCTTGCACTGAAGGCGCTATTGTGGTTTGCCATCATTTAATTTATTTTATTATCCCATAACCTTGTCGAGACACACTACCCTCACCAGTAAGCAAGGTGTGACAGAACTGCAACATGAACAACAACAAGAAAGATGAACAGAAACCCAAGTCAGAAATACTTTATTGATCCCAGCAAGTGCAGCAAGAAGAAAGCTGAAAAGAAGACCAAGTGCAAGGATATGGAATGTCCACCAAAGACAACACTGAAATAGGGGGCCTATATACAAGAACACAGACAAGAAACACCTGGGAAGGCCAACATTGAGGAAGCGCTGATTGTTACAATTTCTAAACAAGAGAAGCTCAAGGTAGAGAAACTACCCAAACTAATTTCTCAGGCTGATAGTATCTTATATCCATATACATATAATTAAAGCTAAAAAAACTCTTCCCTGAGAACTCCTTGTTGCTGATGTTGCTATACTACCACTCTTTACATTCAAAACTGTTGAACCAAAATGGAAGAAGCTGATTTACAGCCATGTAAATTTTACAAAGCAACATAAAATGCAAAATATCATTGTGACTGTGGCTTAAAATAGAACCACATCCACATAAAACACAGACTGAGCATTTTCCTGTATTATTTTTTGCAATTTTATTTTGTTTTAAAATCGGAAACGGGATTAAGGGGTCCACTGTGCTGTAACTCTCTGTGCTATTTTTTGAGCCTCTTTAGCTTAACATGTCCATAGAAGTTGTCATGGCTTGTGCTGAAGAACCTATTATTTTTTGGGTCTAGTTGGGAACAAAGTTTTCTGGCACCGGACCCTGTTATGTTGGTGGTAATGTATCTAACTGTTTAAAATTATGTGTGAATGTGTAACTCGGCCGTGGACAGTGGAGGAAGGTATAGCACTGATCTTCACTCCCAGTGACCATCCAGTACCAGTCCGGCTTCTCTAACCATTAGGCCACATCTGTACCTAGGTGTGGATATTAAGTGATACCTAGGTGTGGATATTAAGAGTTTCTTTGTGTCTGTGGTTTTACCTGATTTTGACCTTGTTTTTTTATATCATTGACTTCTCTTTTAAATTTGCCCCTTTGCTTCTTTGCCTGTGTTGATTTATTATTATTATTATTATTATTATTATTTATTTATTTGACCTTGGACTTTTTCTTATTCCTACCCTTGTTTTGCTTTGTAGAACTCCTTATTCTTAATTTTCACTTTTATATTAGGAAGAGGATCAGATTACATTTTGATGAGGTTTTCCTTACAAAGTCACAGGAACCCTTGTAAAGATACATAGGATTATGAACTCCCTGAAAGATCTATAGGTTTTAAATCAAAATCTGGCTGCTTTTACTAGAATTCTGAAACTGAGTGGATTTTCCAGCATGATAATTAGGAACAACATACAGCCAAATCCACATAAAAGTGGTTTACTGACCTAGACCCAGCTAAAAAACCTGTGGGCTGAGCTAAAGATGAATTTCCCAGGCCAAGGCCAAACACCAACTCGAGAGGTATAAATCCTCTCAGCATCAAACTGTAAGAGTCGAAACGAATTTTATGGTGGGATGGAGCACTATTCAATACAATTGGGATAAATTCTTATAAAATATCAGTACCTTAACTCACTAATTTTTATATGGCTGATTGCCCTCAAATCTGCACTGTGTAGCTCCAACATCTAATACAAAGCCTTCCCAAAAATGACTGTAATTGCACCAAAAGTAATAAACTCTTTATTAATGTTTTCATTTTACGGCAGGATTAGATACATCATAATTAGTGGCACACTGCCTAGTCAGTAATGCAAACCCTCAAGTCTCGAGAAATGTTCCTTCATCAGGGCAATTAACCAACACATCATTTTTTTCAGCTTTTTCTGTCTAGAACAAAACACATCATCACAAGAGAGTGCAGTTATATGAAAATGTGAAACCTGCAGTACCTGTCACATTAAAAGAGAAGATCTGTGTCTGAGCCATTTTAAAGATTTTTAATTTTTTTTCACTATTTTAGTGCTTCCTAAAAATCTTAATGCAAAATGATACACAAATGTTTTTAACAGACATTTTAATGGACTGTTTTGAAGCAACAAAGACATGGCAGATAAGAGGAAAACCTGCAGAGTAGGTTTGTGTGTATGTGTGTGTGTGTGTGTGTTTTAGAGAGAGAAAGAGAGAGAGAGAGAGAGAGAGAGAGAGAGCAGGATGACTCACTTCTGTCTTTCAAGGAAATCATTGACATACATCACAGTGGATACGTTTACATAAATTAAAAAAGCAAACATGAGTGAAGTGTGCCAAAGTTAAGTTAGTCCATGTTGAATTTCAAGCTAATATATGTTATTATGAGGCAGACCTTTGGAAGTGACCTTTGCTCATTCAGCCCATTAGCAATGTTGTTTAATTGACCTGACAAAATCAGACACTTTTGTCAGAAATGAAAAGGGGAGGCTTGGCCATTGAACACAACACATTAGAGGCTGGGGCTGTGTGAGAGAGGCATCTGAGGTTAGAGCTTTATTTCTCACTGTATTCCTCCCCATCAGGTGGCTTGTCATTAAGTGTGAAAGCTCTGAAGATGACAGCGTTAGGTCAGAAAGCGCTTGTGCAGAGTGTTAGTGCGAGTCGAGAGATGGAGCCTTGTGCCCCGTAAAGGTTCCCTGAGTCAGTCAGCCTGTCGCCCAGAGACTTGCCCCCAAAAAAACATACTGAAACTTGCCTGCCAGCCTGGTCCAACATTCACAGCGGTGATCCTAAAGAAAGATAAAGTAATAATCTTTCCAAAGAAAAATATGTATCTCCATTTTTGTGGATTTTTAATTTAGTACATCATTTGAACACAGCAGTTGTTCTTCACATTTTCATGATGAATAGACCAATAGAAATGCTACAGAATTATTTGGGATAAAATCATTTTATATAGACTTCCAATGAAAGGTAAGAAGGTTATGCCCTTCCACTATAAAGTTACTATATTGGAGATACATTTCATCAGCAACTATATGAAGAGATACAATGCCTCAAATTTGCAAAACCTTTAGAGTCATTGATATTTATATTTATATAAAATGTGACCCATTTTAAAAAATTTTGTAAGAAACAAATATTTGTTCATGTATTTAATGAGGAATATTAATACTACATACTCCAATACTGCATATCTGTAAGTGTCACAAGTGTATAAACCTACAGGTTTAGCAGTTAATTTGTCGGTGATTCATATATATCTCAACAGATAATTGTGAACCAAGGAAAAATAAGTATACCATATTTATTAATTAATTCATTTATTGTCTGAAGCCGCTTATCCAGTTCAGGGTCACAGTGGGTCTGGAGCCTACCCTGAATCACTGGGCGCAAGGCAGGATCACACCCTGGAGGGGGCGCCAGTCCTTTGCAGGGCGACTCACACATTCACAGCTGTGGACACTTTTGAGTCACCAAAAATATTTACTGAATCTTATATATCTCCCGATGTCCAGAGAACTGCTTACTTATCATTCCTTCATAATAACTACTCGCTGATTACTTATCACGTCAACACCAGATGCTTAACTGATATATCTTATATACCACCTGCCGAACTGTTATTACCTCAGTCATTAGAAATGAGTTGCCATGTGCTTCACTTTATAATACTGTTCTAATACTCTTCCTGATCATAAAGTTCCATAATCCCCTAATCAAGGTTATGGGATAATAAAATAAATTAAATGATGGCAAACCACAATAGCGCCTTCAGTGCAAGGGTGCTTTATTTAGTGAAATGTGAAAAAGAAAAATAAATAAATAAACAAATAAATAAACTAGTTACCAATTACATACAGGGGATTATAGGGAACAATCTTTTCTCTTCCAATATAAAGATCTTTTTCCTGGCACATCTATTCAGCCAACTCTCCAACCTTCACTCCCCCCCTTCTGTCCTCAAAATGAGTCCTTATATAGACTCCTAGTGGCTTAACTAACTCAGCATGTACCACTCCTCCTCTTCTACAGGGGGAGACAGCTACAATCAAAGAAAAAACAAACAAACAAACATGCAATTGTACTCTGCAAAACCCTTGTTCAAAAAGTGACTACTTGATAGTAATCAAACTACAAACACACATCATGAACAAGGTTAAATCTAAAATGAAAATAAAAGAAAAATATTTCCAATCATACAATCCCCCCCTCACTCAAATGGACCAACCCAACCTGGCTCCAACAGGCAGGTCTGAATTTGCTCAGGCACTATTTAAGGACACCTAAAACTCAGTTTGGGCCTTTTTTTGAACAGGAAGGTGCAGTAAGTCCTATGTAAGTATGAAATATCTGTTTTACCACTCAGTAGTATATTTTTAACTGAAAGGGTGAGATTGTTTACCTAGCTAGCAATATGGATGTAAAATTGAAAAAGAATAATGTATGTGTGGGCTACTGGGAGATAAAACAGGGACAGAAAGGGCTATGAGGAATAAGAGGGGAACAGAAATATTTATCTAGTGGTCTTGTATTGTCCGTTCTGTCACATCACCCACCACCTCCTCTGGTTTGACCAAGGCGGGCAAACGAGAAAGGTAATCAGCCATAATGTTCTGACGTCCAGGCTTATGACAGACTTGAAAAGCAAAGGGTTGCAAGGCCAGGTACCACCTGGTAATGCGTGAGTTATTGTCTTTCATTGAATTTATCCATGTCAGAGCTCTGTGATCAGTTAGTAACATAAATTGTCTTCCCAGCAGATAATAACGGAGACTTTCCAAAGCCCATTTTATTGCAAGAGCCTCTTTTTCCACAGTGGAATATCTTGTCTCTCTTGGTAACAGCTTACGACTAAGGTACAACACTGGTTGTTCCTGTTCGTTAGTACCTTGTAATAAGACTGCTCCAATTCCAACAGCTGAAGCATCAACCTGTACTGTAAATGGCTTGGAAAAATCTGGGCTGATTAGAACGGGCTTGGAACACAAAGCACTTTTCAGGACTGTGAATGACCTCTCACAATCCTCCGTCCATCGGACTGGATTCTTTGCAGATTTGAGGGTCAATTCGGTCAGTGGGGCAGCAATGGTGGCAAACTGTGGAATAAACCTACGATACCATCCAACCAAGCCAAGGAAAGACCGCACTTGTTTTTTGGTGTGAGGTCGGGGACTACTTCTAATAGCTTCCACCTTGTCAACCTGTGGTTGTATTAGACCTCTTCCAAGGCGGTATCCCAAGTACCGAGTCTCCACCTGACCCCATTCACATTTGTCCACATTGAGTGTCAAGCCAGCTCTGTCAATTCGTTCTAAGACCTCTGCCACATGCTTGAGGTGGTCACTCCAGTTGTTGCTAAATATCACGACATCATCAAGATATGCTGAACTGTAAGCTTCACAGCCTCTCAGAACATGGTCCATTAACCGCTGAAAGGTTGCGGGAGCCCCATGAAGCCCAAAAGGCATGACAGTAAAGTGGAAGAGGCCCAGGGGAGTGCTGAACGCGGTATATTCCCGAGATGCTTCTGACAGCGGAACCTGCCAGTAACCCTTGCAGAGGTCGAGAGTTGTTATAAATTGAGCATGCCCAAGCCGCTCCAGTAAATCATCAATTCGGGGCATGGGATATGCATCAAACCTAGAAATAGAATTGATTTTTCTAAAATCAATACAGACCCTTAAGGTTCCGTCAGGTTTAGGGACAATCACTATTGGGCTACACCACTCACTATCTGAGGGTTCAATGACCCCCAGATCCAGCATAGTGCGGACCTCAGCCTTAAGAGGTTCGACAAGTCTTTCTGGTACACGATAAGGCCTCTGTCGGATGGGATGGTCGTCTTTAAGATGAATACTATGCTGTGTGACATGTGTGCGCCCAGGCTTAGATTGAAAAAGGGAAGGATGTCTCTTAAATACACACCTCAAATCTATTTGTTGAAGAGGGGTTAGATGGCCTAGTGTAGGCTTATGTGAAGACTTCCACGATAAGAGTTCATCAATCTCATCTTCACCATCCTCTTCCACTTGCTGGACCATCAGGACAAGATTGGGTTCTGTGCATTCCTTCCATTGTCTCAAGAGGTTAACATGATATATTTGTGATTTTTTTCCCTTTTCAGGATGCAGTACTTCATAGGTCACTGGCCCTTGCTTTCGTAGGACTTCAAAAGGCCCCTGCCATTTTGCCAGAAGTTTGTTGGTGGAGGTGGGAAGTAGCAAAAGGACCTTCTGTCCAGGTTTAAATTCACGCAGACGGGCTTTTTGGTCATACCATGTTTTCTGTTTATACTGGGCTTTCTCCAGGTGCAGACTGGCCTCTTCTCTATAGGCTTTCAGACGATCTCTCATCTGTAGGACAAAGCTGACAATGCTTTCTTTACCAACTTCAGGGTTGTTCTCCCACTGGTGGCGCAAGAGATCAAGGGGTCCCTGAACAGACCATCCATAAAGAAGCTCAAACGGCGAGAACCCAGTTGAAGCTTGGGGTACCTCACGGTATGCAAAGAGGAGGAAGGGTAGCCATTTGTCCCAGTCCTTTCCAGTGTCAGACACAAACTTTTTCAACATGGTCTTTAGGGTTTGATTGAACCTCTCAACCAGACCATCAGTTTGTGGATGATAGGGTGTGGTGTGAATTCCAGTGATGCCCAGGTGCTGAAGAAACTGTGACATGAGACGTGACGTAAAATTTGTGCCCTGATCAGTGAGGATTTCCTGAGGGAATCCCACTCTAGAAAAGAATTGCACAAGGGCAGTAATTATTTTAGGGGTGGTGATAGAGCGTAGGGGAAATGCCTCTGGGAATCTGGTGGCATAATCACAAACAACCAATATGTATCTGTGTCCAGAACTGCTCTTCTCAAGGGGACCTATGATATCCATTGCAATACGTTTAAATGGTGTTGAAATAATGGGCATGGGCTGTAAAGGTGCTCTGTCAAAATGACGAATGTGTCTGGTTTTTTGGCAGTCAGGGCATGAACTACAGTATTCCTGGACATCCGCATACATAGAAGGCCAGAAAAAGCGGTGGCTAACCCTGAGGTAGGTTTTATTTTGACCCAGGTGGCCTGCCCATGGAATAGTGTGCGCAAGATGTAAGACTAAAGGTCGGCAGCTACTGGGGACAATCAAACGGTTGTTAGGTGAATCTGCCAAATAAAGAATGTTGTTCTCAAGAACGTAACGGTCTTTACAACTAAGTGACCCATTGCCTTTCTCTTCCCCCACCTGCTTGTATAAATGAGCCAGGGATGCATCCTTTCTCTGAAGCTCAGCTATGTTTATGGGAACCTGCCATTGGCTCGTGCTGGTAAGATTAGTTGTGTTTAGTGGGGGTACGGGTGATCCCAGTGCTTTCTCTATTCGTCGTTTCTGGCGTGACTTACGTGGTCCCTTCGTCCCACCCTCAAACAGGCTATCAGACATAGAAGGTAGTGGCTCAATACCTGTTTTGGTATGGGAACGTGTCAAGACTGCACAGGACAAATTAACCTTGGACCGCACTACCTCCCCCAGCAATTCGGACAGCACGGGTAAGTCCCTTCCAATTATCATATCTTTTGGCAAATCATTGACCACACCCACCCGCAATAGAAATACATTGTCCGAGACCCCAAGTGTAATATCAGCTGTGGGATATTCCTTTACCTCACCATGTACACATTGTATTTTTGTTAGTCTGGAAAAATCAACCATGCTAGGTGGCAAAAATTCCCCCTTTATCAAAGACATAACACTCCCAGTGTCCAACAAAGCCTGCAGAGGCTGACCATTAACCTCTACTAAAATGTCTTTGGAGTTCCCCAAACTACTGAGTGACATTTCTCCAGATTGATTTTTCACTGTCTTATCTTTGTCTTGTAAGACCACATCTCCCTCTCTTGGTACATAACAGTAATTAGACAGTTTAGGCTTCTTAAGAGGGCATACAGATGCTTTATGTCCTTGCTGGCGACAAAAAAAACAAACCAGAATACCTTTTGCTTTTTGTCCATCTCGCACATCTTTAGGTTGGCCCTGTTCCCCATAAGGAAGGATATTTCCCTCCGGAAGCTTTAGTTCCCTTGCTGGATTCGCTGAGGAACGTGACAAACCTCGTCGAGCATTCAGGTATTGTTGAGCCAACTGTGCAGCAGTCAGTCCGTTTGCTGGCTCATGCTCCTGGACCCAGGTGCGGACATCAGTTGGTAGGATCCGTAACAGTTGCTCCAGGATGATGAGCTCCCCGATCTCTTCCTTACTTTTTAGCTCTGGTTTAACCCAGCGGCGATAAAGTCCTTTCAGACGGTGATAAGTCTCTTTTGGTGTTTCTCCTGCTGGTATCAACCTCGCCCTGAATCGCTGACGATAGGTTTCCGAAGATATGTCAAACTTGGCAAGTAGTGCCTCCCTCAGATCTGGATATGAGTTGGACATCTCCTCATCCATGGCTGTGTAAGCTTCAAGGGCCTTGCCTGTCAGCAATGGAACAAGTCGGTAAGCCCATTCGTCCCTTGGCCATCCCCAGGTTCTTGCCAGCCTTTCAAAGCGGAGGAGATAATTCTCCATGTCTTCTCCAGCTTGAAAAACAGGCATTTTTGGCTCAGTCCGATACAGTTCTCTGGGCCTCTGGATAGGTTCTGCTGGTATCGACTGAGTAGTAACCAGTGGTGGTTGAGAGACTGACTCCTGAGACTCCGGAAGATCAAACACTTGTGAACGTCGCGGTGCAGGTGTTGGAAGAGGTATTCTGGGGCTCTGGTCATTCAAAGACAATGAAGTCGGTGTCCCAACTGCAGCTGTATCCCCTGACCCAACAGTGACATGCTCTGGGGTTGTTTTTGCAAGGCTGGTCCTCAGCTCACGGAACTCATGAAATAGCCTTTCCTCCCGATCTCGCTGAGTGGAGAGAAACTGGCCGAGCAGTATGGTTAGCTCAGACACCCCTGAGGTCTTGAATGGATCAGCTGGACGACTATCCCGGGCTTTTGGTCGGGCTCCCAGGGCTGTGTACTCCTCCTCAGAGTCCATTGTGCCCCATTGCTCATCGGTGTCCTCAGTGTCCGAGTCTGTTGCAGGTAACTTTGTTTTCACTGGAACCACTTTCTGTGACCGCAATCCAGTTCTCTTTGTCTTTGGCACATTCACTTTCTTGTGGCTTGCCATCCCACCACTGCCACCATATGTCACACCTTGCTTACTGGTGAGGGTAGTGTGTCTCGACAAGGATATGTGCACTTTTGGAATCACCAATACTAACACACTAAAAAGCGATGATTGCTCTTCTAAAAAATGGAATGGGAAGTAAGCAGGCTTTTAGGCATTGTATTGTATTGTATTTGTGCAAGGGCACCCCTGCATGAACAAAACATATTTCACAGGACTTCAGAATAAGAGCTGTTCATGTTCCTCAGGCTGAAAAAGTTTACAAAAACTTTTCTGTACAGACAGTCAGACAGATTGTGTAAGAATAGTTCACAACAGCATGGCTTCATGGACAGAGTATGCGTGTTTGACTGGCCTGCTTGCAGTCCAGATATGTCTCCAATGAAGCATTACGAAGAAGTGAATCAGACAGTGGTGAGCACCAACTCTTGAGCAGCTAAATTCTTGTAGCAAGCCAGAATGGGCTAAATGTTTACTTGCAAAACTTTAACAGTTACCATTTACTCTTCCCAAAATATTCAATCAAAAGGAAAGGCGATGTACCATCTTGGTAACGTGCCTTTGTCTTAACTTTTTCGTAGGCATCAAGTTCTATATTTATTATTTTAGCAAAATAACAGGGATTGTGTTATTCATTTTTTCAGCTACATCATTAATACTTGGAATGCAGGAAATATATTCTTACCATTTTCTCATGTGAATTAGTTTGTCCCCACCAACTTTTGAAAATATATCTTAAAATTAATTTATATAATAACCTGCTAAACGTATCTGTCCAAACAGTTTTGTCAACAGCCCTAAGAGCTTGTGGAATGCCCAGCTAGGTCAGTGAGGCAGATTAGAGAGATGCCCTGGTTACCTAGATTACTGAGACAGTCTAAGAGAATGAGATGCACTTCCCTAGTGACTTTAGTGTGACACACAGACTAGCAAGAGATGTGGTGTAAGAAAGCACATCAATATAATTTTACAGTTACTTGGTGCCATCACATGTGAACATGAATGTATCTGACTGGCTCTTCTGCAATTCAGTTCATATTTTGCTCTTTTTTGTGAACAGAGAGATGATTCCACTTCCACCATTTGCGGAGTCCAATGCAACTTGCATTGTGAGCATATAATTCCAACCGGTTATGAGTAATTTCACTTGTAAAATGATGTGCAATATTACAGTTATTAGCATATAAACAGTGCATAGTTGGACTGTAATCTTTGTTTATAATTTGTATTACTACTAATGCATAAACCTTAATTCAAGTAGAAATTATCTAAATATTTGAATTAAGTTCAAACACATTTGCATACTTTGTTTGGACATTTGCCAGATTTTTGTCAATTATGTTGAGCTTTATTAGTTCCTTCATGTATGTATAAAATGGATACTACTACTACTACTACTACGAAGAGCAACACAATAAATAATAATAATAATAATATTAATAATATCATCAACATCATTATCTTCTTCACAGAAGTGTAGAACAGTGAGTCCTACTCTTATGCGTTACTGTTGATGTTTTAAACCTAACTGGAATGTATCATTTTATTGCTTTGAGGAGATTTTGTCACTTTACTTGAAAGCAAGCACTTCAGAAAAAGAGTCACTTACTGCAGCTTTAAATAAACACTCCAGTTCTCTGTTGGGGAAGTGCAGTGGTGTGGTTTCTACATCAAGTTTCCACATTTCAGACCCACTCAGCATCAATATACACTTCTGGGATTCTCTTATCTGAGTCACAGTTCAGCACTCCCTGTGTGCTACAGCATCCTATCCAGAGGGGTTTCTGTCTGCTGTGTGTGTGTGAATGCAGCCCCTAGGTCATTGTCACTGGCCAGTTGTCTGAATGAGGACTGGTTACGGTGGTGCAGTGATAATGACCCATAAGTTTTTCATTCATTCTCTGCCACAGCAGCATAATTTACTCCAGTGGTTCTCAACCTTTGTCCTGCTGGGCCTCTGCCCTGCACATTTTAGAGATTCCTCTGCTCTAAACACACCTAATGCAAATAAAGATTTAATTAACAAGCCCATTAGAAGCTGAAGTGTGTCTGATGGAATGAGGAGAAAAACTGCTACTCCCACCATACTATCACCACTATCTCCCAGTTGGTTACTTATCTGATGGGAGTCAACATGACTATGAAAGATATACTGATGTTGCTGCACTAAAGAAAACATATCAACTCTACTAGATTTAGGCTTTTATGCCCTTGTGACCTGCATTGCCTTGTTTACTTGTAAATGAGCTTTTGTTTTAGGTTTGATCCTGTTTCTTCACCATTGATCATCCTTGACCTGACCTTTATTAATTATAACTGCTCTGTTGTTACATTTCTGTAGTTGTGCAGTTAGTGACCCCATTCCTGATGCACTTCTAACAAGCACCACACACACTCACAACCAGGCTGATGTACTTGTAGGACAGATGCAATGCCAGTGAAAATAATTTCAAAGCAGCCATATGTTATAATTGTATTCATGTAGCATTGTATTAATATAATGTATTACTTTTTATAAATGTGTTATCTGCTTTTATGGTGCCTTAAATGTGCCATATTCAAGTTTTTGTTACCTGGTTTGAGTCTGAATAATGTCCTAATACTCAAATAAATGTATTGAACTGGTACCTTTTTTGTTCTGTTTGCAGCATGCATTGAATATGGGTCCATTAACGTCCACTAAGCAACACACATCTCTCAGACATGGGAACATCGGCTACTTTTGTCAGTCTGATAATTTGAATCAACGGTGAGAGTACAGTGTGAATAAATATATGCATTTTGCACAACACTTTAGTGCAGGGGTCATAAATAGGCGAAACCCAGCCGGGACCAAAGCCAGACACTGTCCTATCCAGTAACTGTAACTGATAAACTATTAAAGCTGTTTAACAGAGGGTTTGTTTTAAGTGGTGTGGCCTGTTCATTGCGGTTCATGTTTAGCACCCCCAGGCTGTGACTCGAATGAGTGACACACACACAGAGCGGGGCTCCAAACATCGCTATCCTGGCTAAAAATAGCCCAAGGGACGTGATAAAAGCTATTTTGGGTAGGGTGAACAGATCTGAGATGGTGAAAAAGAGGACACGTGGAGGGGGTGGGTCTACAGTCATAAGATTTTAGGCTACTTCACCACGCCCCCTTCTCACTCAAGCGAACCAAACGGAGTAGGGGAGGTTGGGACTAGTTTGTGAATGAAACGCTTCTTGAAATTCTATGTAAGCTCTAAAAAAACAAAATCCCGGACATTTGTGAAATTCCACCCAGACATTTTTTTAAGTCTAAAAAAGAGGACATGTCCGGGTAAAAGACGACGTCTGGTCACCCTAATTTTGGGACACTTTTGGGATGACAATGCTGTTGTGCTTCCATGCTGGGGGCATTTGAAAGGCAGCAGGAGGGGTGCAGGGAATCTGAAAAAATGAGCTATTAATGAGCCTGTCTTTATTAATGTATTTCTGTTTTACCTATAAAGCTTACCCAGTAAAAAGCACCCACTCACAATGGATTAATTAATAGCCCTAAAACATACTAAAAGGGCATTAGATAGTGCCCCAGAAAAATGTAGCTTGCCTGGAACTAATATATGCTTTTATTTGCAAACTTTTTTTTCAAAAGGCATTTTGGCAGGGAGTCAGACAAGGTGAGTGTTTTTCAGCCTTCGTTAAGGCGTCTGTTCAAATATAAAGCTGCTCCAGTCATCAGCTTCACTGGCCTCCGATTCATCCTCAGAGTCTGGATTATAAAGTTAGTTTTTACCAGCTCTGGGCTTGACATCAGTAATGAGAGCACAACAGATAACAAATACGGCTAGTTAGAGTTATAAAAGCGGTTTGTACATAACTGTTATGGTAACAGAGGACGATCTGAGAGTTAATGAACGTTAATATTAGCCGTGCAGCAGCTTTATCTTTAACACAATAATAATATTATTATTATAATATTGTTAACATGCAGCAAGTTAACGTTAGTCTCTGGCCTGGCCCCAAACTGCATACTGCTATACTGAATAGTGTGCTTTATGTAGTGTAGTATGTAACGTTCCATAGAGTGTTGTTTCGGACACAGCCTCAGTCTCTAATATTAATGTTAATCAAATGCTGTTCCACATCATTATAAATGCAGAATTGTATTGCCTTATCTACACAGGAATCAGCTTATAGCTAATATTTTGGGTATGAGGTGGGCTTTGACTCAGCAAATATGTCCTTCACCAGTATCAAACTCACTCCTACAACCTTGCATCTGCCTTTGCTCATTTTTGCACAGATTGAGAAGTGAGAAACCTTTTCTGTATTTATGAACATTTGAAAATTGTAAACTTGCATATGTATTTTTTTATGGTACAGGTGGGGAAATTCCCCTTCATCTGAGGTGGGAAATGATAGAAAAAGTTGATAATAAAAACTGATGTAAAGCAAGACTCTGAGAGACATTTTTGAGACATCAGTGTTGCCTATAGCTATGCTCAGAGTGATGAGAGCCACCGTGTACTTCATTGCTGTGACATTTGCATCTCTTTTCATTAGCATTTATCTGTAGGTAAAAAGACAGCTCTGAATACTTCCTCAATCTGTTTTAAACTCAAGCTCAAACTGCTCCATTTTGGACGGTTATGTGTTTTCACTACATTCACACTGAATCCTTACGTTGCCATTCTGTCTTTCTGTCATTTAATGGGCATAACTGCAGTAAATTCAACCAGCTATCACACACATACTCTCTTTTGATGGGTCATCCCAGACACCAGAAATCTACATCACTTAATGTGCTTGTGTCAGATATTGTGAAAAACAGCAAACTCAAACAACTTCTTTGACTTTAGGAGTTGGGAGGTGTGAAAAAACATCACGGTTGGAAGTCATACTAAAACCAAATGTAAAACATTCATTCATTTATTCTCTGTAAACGCTTATCCAGTTCAGGGTTGCAGTGGGTCCTGCACCTACCTGGGTGCAAGGCGGGAACACACCCTGGAGGGGGCGCCAGTCCTTCACAATGTGACACACATTCACACATTCACTCACACACTTACACCTATGGACACATTTGAGTCACAAATCCACCTAGGTATGTGTGTTTTTTTGGACCGTGGGAGGAAACTGGAGCACCCGGAGGAAAGCCATGTGGACACGGGGAGAACACACCAAACTCCTCACAGACAGTCCCTGGAGCTTTGTGACTGCGACACTACCTGGAAGACATATTACATTATATTTAATTTCTAAGGCTTATTTGGATTTTTTTTGTTTACCCCTTCACACTGAAGAAAAATGACTTGCATTTAATATTTGTCATTATTTGTTAAAAATACATTTATGTATATTTATATTTCATTAATAAATACAACGTAGATAAATGTTTTTAAATTTCCTCCACACAACCTCTGAGGGTCTATACATAAGTTGTATATTTTCAGTCCATTCATTCTTAAAATACTCGTTTTCATTGTTAACTTATTATTATTATTATTATTTGCATATAGGCTTTTATTTACAGGAAGCAACACTTAGTGTCTGTCACACAGCTTCAGGGTTGTGGGTTTGGACCCCACCTCCGGTCACTGCCTGTTCTTTCTTTGTCTTCATGGGTTTCCTCCATGTGCTCTGTTTTTCTCCCTCAGTCCAAAAACATATGTTGGTGATAGGCTATTTAAAAGTGTCCATACGTATTGTGGTGCCGTGGCACGTGATCTGGACCCACCGGGATTTTTAGCTACAGAGTGAAGCCATTTAAGAAGAGGACAAAGATTTTTTGTTGTTTTCTGCTTAGCTCTCATTACCAAATAGTTTACTCATTACTCAGATTGTACCTGTAACCACATCCCTGGCCCTAATAAGAGTTAGTGAAAATGACTGAATACATTCTATACACGTTACAAGCTTATTGCTGTTTTTAGTGTACACAGTAACCCACCAGAATGGTCTAGGATGCTTTGCTGCAGAGGTCCTATAGCTGTTATGTTGTGGGACCTCCTGAAGTGTCTGAGTGCACCTGTTGAATTGCTTGAATCTCTCTCCATTTCAGAGCCATTTGAGAAGTGATACCTGTCCGCTCATGGTCATCGACTCCAAGAGGTGCTTGACATTACTGAGAGAATAATGAAAGTGGTTTTTCAGTCATTACGAACCCAAACACCCACACACTAAAAAGCCATTTTCACAAGAAGCTGTAGTGTTTTAATGGAAGGCATCATCTAGTGCTGTTTTACTGCATTTGCTTTAGCAACTACCGGTGATACTCGCTTCTGTTAGAAGCCTCACTAACAAAACTATTGCACATAAACAAGCTTTTTCTCCTCCCTCTTCTATTAAGCAACAGAGACACTTTCCCACAATTCTCTTTGATCAAAACAGATGCCTCAATTAGAGCTGCCTCTGGGGAAGAGCCTGCTGAATGCAGGTGTGCAGAGGCCATTTGTTTCCCACTATGAAGACACACAAAGCCAAAAGCCACAGTCAACCTGGCTCAACTGGCAAGTAAAACACTGTCCCTCAGCTACGGAAATTAATAGACTGGAGGGTAATGCTGACAATTTAATTTGTCCAAGAGGAGCAGTTAGAAATTGTAAAACCCGACAGTTTTACGAAACCCTCACCTCACAGCACAGTGTAAACAGATATCTTCCAAATGGTCTTCAGGTTTGATGTTCATTTACGAGCTGAGGGGATAATAAAACCAAGTTGGCTATTTATTGTGGGATTATATTGCACTCATAAATGATTCAAGAGGATTATTTTGCAATGTACTAATATCTATAACACGTTACAATGTTCTGTCACCACAGGACAAGCTCTGATATCTTTACCTCATGTGTTATTTTATGGATATAGGCTTGAGAGTGCTCTTTCTGCTCCTGACCTTTTCAAATTCAATACCGAGCTCCAGTGGTAGTTTCTTATCACAAGGCAGAAAAAAACAAAACAGACGTGTGATGTATTTGTGTGTAATGTGAACAAAGTGAAGAGGATTAATAAATGGCTTCTCTGTGATATTTGTGAGTTCGCTTCTCAATTAAAACCCTTACAACCAAGGGTATCACTCTTACACAAATCTATGGACAATTTCATACAGACAATTCAATGTGCTGTGGGAGGAAACTGGAACACTTAGACAAGCACATGGACAAAAAAACAATCAAACTCTTCTTAGTGTCAGACCTTATAACCTTTATAACCTTAGCCCTTTTTAGAGCAAGTAAAACCTGTGAATACTATGAATGTCTTACTTGAATAATTGTAATTTGCATTTATTACACAAAATTATTCTAAAATAAATACTAAAATTAATGATAATACAAATTACTAGGCCTAACCTGAAATTATACATTTATTTTGTTAAGTGTACTCTCTATTTTATGCTGGGTTGGCCTCAGTTTGTTTTTTTGTTCATTTTGCTCTTTTTGTAATAGCCCAAATTGCTCATGTCTCTTTATAGCCTTTGCAGTAATAAACTGGGCTTTATTTACATGGATTTTGCAAAATACAGGGAGATTCTCTCCCTGGAAAAAAAAGGAGCAGGGGAATGCTGCTCTGCCCTTCCTTTACAGGCTGAACTACTGTTAATTCGTTGCCAATATTGTATTTTTTTTTTTTAAACAAATAGATTTTATTAAAGCTTATTTAGGAAACTTAAACAATATGTAGTTTACACATGAACACGTTTCATTTTCGGATTTTAATTATTAATGAATTCTTTAATTAAGTATTTTTTCGAGGTCATCTGGCTTTCCACCACATTTTGCTTCACATACCACTAGTGGTATGCGTGCCACAGTTTTAGAACTTTTTTTAAATTAAGATTATACAACCCGGTTTCCACAAATATGAGACACTGTAATATATAAATAAAAAGAGTATGCAATGATATGCAGATAATTTAAACCCTATATTTAACTCTCAGCATACCAAATAAGCATATGTTGCTTAAAATCCTTCAATGGTACTCATGAGAGGTGTGCAAGTCAACCATACACTAATGCACTCCCATACCATAACAGATGCTGGCTGAATAGTAAACTGATAGCAAGTCAGATGCTCCCACTCCTCTTTAACCCGGAGAATACTGTATACAAAATTTTGGTACCAATGTAGAATAAGGCTAAACTTATAAAGTTTATAAATGGTTTAAAATCTGTTTATTAAAAGTTGTGTTTTTAATACATAGATGGTAATTGATTATCAGTTATAACACATAGATAGAAAGGGCAACAGTGACCTGTTGTCTGCCAGATAGGGACCCCACATCAAACTACACTGTTAAACTTGAAATGTTGCCAGATACTGACCTTACTTTGACTTCTCCATCAGTTTATTGGCTTCATCACATATGTTTTAATAGGTTTAACCAATTAATGAATTAACCACCAACAGTGTGTCTTTCAATACATGAGTGATAATGTGGTGTACCTTAACATGTGAAATAACTAAATTCACATTCTCAGTTCTTATTCTTTACCTTGATATTTTCAGTATGTTCTCTGACACTTTCAGTATTGGACAAAAAAGAGGTCACTGTCACACTTCTTGCCACTTTGTTACAAATGAGTGTTAATTACTTGTAAAGTATTAACAACTTAATTAATAACCATGAAATAAACAGGCTTTTAAACTATGTATAAACCTTTGTAAGTGTAGTCAAATTTTTGAGTGGGACCAAAAGTATTTCAAAATCTGATTTGTTAGACCAAAGAATGCTTCACCTCAGTCCATCTTCAATTAGCCCAGGCCCAGAAATGGTAATGTAATTTATGGATCCTGGCACAGAACTATGCACATGTCAATTCCAAAAACTGGAGTCACTCCTATATATCGATATCAATATTTTACAATTTTCAGGGTTACATAACACACCCTGCTAGTGAGGCTTTAACGGAGGCAGATTAGCACATTTCATAGGCAGCTCAAAGAACTTAGAGGGCGAGTCAAAGGCGTTTGTGACTGAACCTTGCAGAGGAAGGAGCTGAGGAGCTCACAATTCAATTCACTTTTATTTTTAAAGTGGTTTCAGAGCTGAGGTGGTCATAAAGTAGCTTTACAAAATTCAGGGACTTACTGGCTAGAAAAAACTACCTCAGAGCATAGGACAGAAACCTTTAAAAATACAGAGACAGGGAAATTCATATTTTGTTCAACACAAGAGGAAGACTATTACTACTTATATAGTGCAAAAATCATAGACCAGCCTACTGTGTCCACAATTTACCTTTACTACAGTGTTCACTTGTACATTTACACTGTAGTATACATTTTTGAAATATGTTATCTCTATCTTTTTTATAGACCTATAGTATTGAGTTGTCTTCTCACAGTGGAAAAATGCACATCAAGACCTGTGGATTGTTCTTCGTGTCTAAAGAAACTGGGATTTTTTTTGTCTCTGAAAAACAGATACAATTTTTTATTACTACCTATTAGATGGTGATGTTTTCAGTGTTAACCTAGATCTTACTTAGTTTTGAAAATCCTCTTTTTTCACTCATTTTCCTTGTACTTCCACATCCTTTGCAAGTGTGCTATCTTAAGTCTAACTTCTTTCAATCTATCTTTTGGACAGGATTTATTTTTACTTAAACGTTTTGACTAAAAGTGAAATAAATGAATGATTGACGCTGACTTTTACTCAGTAATTTTAATTAAGTGTTTAGCATTTTTTAAAAAGCAGCATACATGATCATTTTTGATTGTATTTTTAAATAAATACAGGCAATTTGGCTACTTACTGCAAATTCCTGAACTATCCTAAGTCAAATAAACGACAATAATTGTATTTTATTGTACTTGACTTGACTTGAGCCTTGGACTTGAGCCTTGCCAATTCATATCAGGATTTACTGGACATTTCACACTGACCTTAGAGATGAAAGTTGTTCAGGGAGATTATCCACTCTAAGATAAATCAATTCTGCTCATATTCAAGTGCCCATAAAAACACCAGTGGAAAGTACTGCTTAGTGCCAGTGTGCATCAAAGCAGCTGTGGAGTCTGCAGACTTCATCAAAAAAAAAAAAAAAAAACATTTAAAAAGATCTATGACATAAATATTTGCTGTTCCATCTTGAGGGGATAGCCATTAAATATCTATAACAGTGGATGAAATTTAATGTTAACATTAGGAAAAGCATTAAGATTAAGAAAGAAAAAAAAACAACCCAAAACTATTCTACCAATGCTGCTGTGTTAATTTACATTAATGTGTATTTCTTATTCAGTATGGGTGGCACAGCGGAACAAGTCACTCACTTGTTGTGACAGTAATGTTGCTGTCACACAGCTCCAGTCCTGGGGTTGTGGGCTTTGTATTCATACGTTTCCTCCTGTTTCTCACACAGTCATGTGTGGCTTGTCCATAGATGTATGTAAGTGAATCTTGAGAAATAAATGTGGCATGTGTTTAGCACTACCAAGCCACATGACCCCGACCACCACATTTCTCAGAAGAGGGTAATCTCGCTCAGGTAAACACAGACACAGATGTTTTCTTTGAAGCTTGTAACAGATATATTAATAAATACTTGGTCTTGGATATAGCAGTTTATATTGATTCCTTTAGGGAAGAGCTCTGGTATTCGGCTGCAATTGATTTCCCTTTCTAACACTCATATTCAAAGACAGTGAATACTATATGTCAAAGTCAGACATACTATATGTTCAGAAATTTTGTAGAACCCATTCAGACATTCATTTGCTCAGACAAAGCTTGTATATTCTTCACAGATATTCATAAAAAAAGATGAACAGATAAATATTAGCATAAAGTTAGAAATGCCAGTACCACTGTATAAAGTCCCCCAGTACTGGGTCGTGAACCTGTGTTCACTGGAGTGATGAAATCAATTCAGTACCTTTAGGTGTATTGGAGGGGTGCTTATGATTTAGAAAACATAATCTAACAAATATGAATTGATGTGTCTTCTCACAAAACCAGTCCTACTCATTATAAATAAAAATAAAAAAAAAGATTCCACAGTTAGATCCAAATTAGACAGTTCATTTTAAGACTTTCTGTCCAGGTCCTGACTGGGTCATTGTCCATTGGTAGTTTAAAGACATTTAACACTTTGTGTCCACCAAAATAAAAGGATTATTATAAAGCTTGCAGAATTTATGTATAACAATCATGAGTATATGATGGAATAAATATTAGCTATATATTTTATAGATGTGTTTTGAATAGCCTTTAAATCATCAATCATTAGGAGTTAGAATGTCCCAAGAGTCCTTCTTGGTTCAATTCCTGTCCCTGGTTATTTCTGGCAGACAATGTAGCTGACATAGCACTGTCTGAAGGTCATACCATCTTTACAGGTTTCCATCAGCATCAGCCAGACAGTCTACTCCTTGCCCACAAGGATTATTTGGTGCCGGAAGTTGCTTGTTAAAGAATCAAGTAAAAACACAAACCTCCTGTGTTCTTATTATGGGTGCCACCCAACAGTGCACTCCAACTTCTGGGAAGTTAAGCTTTTCAAGCATGGGTAATAACAATGAATTGATCTGACTCATAATGCTTCATTAGTTTTTGACTTGTTGGAGAGGTTACATTTAATTTTTTTTCCCAGCCAGTCACTAATGTACGGAGCCCTGGAAGGGACGTGGGTAAAATAAAAATTTAATTGGAATGAACGACTTAGAATTTGTTCACGTTTTAATTAATTCAAGTGAACAAATTGCAATTCGTGCGCACGTTGTAGTGAATTCAAGTGAACGAATTAGTAATTCGTGCGCATGATTTAGCCAAATTGAGTAAACGGATCATCTTTTCGGCTGAGCATTAGAAGCTCATAGCTGTCATTTAAACACAACACCAAAATAGAATAATTATTTACACTGGGTTGAATTGCAGATCCCTACATTTCACACACTCAAGGTGGTGACCTTGAGCAAGGCACCTCACGTCCAAACTGTTCCCTGGGCACCAAGTTGGTCAGCCTGTTGCACTGGTTGTGTGATTGTCCACTGCCCCTAGTATGTGTGAAGAATTGCTCACTAGTGTGTGTTTCTTCTTCTTCTTCTTCATGCCATGATGAGAATCTGCATTGCAATTTGACACGAGGTGTTTTACACTGTTTAGCCGATATGTATTAATGCAATATATGTACATAGTTGGCTAATGAGGAAATGTTGAAGGAAATGAATTGTAAGATATTATATTCTAGTATCATGCCCTTTACTTACCCAGTACTTATTTTATCTTACGGCTTACTTAATTAGCGGGCTGTAATGTAAATTGTTACTGTCCAAAATAAATATTATAGTATTCTGCATTAAGACAAGTTCATTAATTCATTTATTGTCTATAAATGCTTATCCATTTTCAGAGTCGCAGTTGGGAACACACTCTGGACAAATCACCTGTCCATCAAAATTTGATGCAATTTGAGGACAATACATTAAACTGTCCACTTCAAAGTCTCTTCAATGTTTTAGAAAGTGCAGTGACAATATTGGTCCAGTATGCCCACAACCCTGGGGGTGAGAGTTACTATAAAAACCCATTCTAGCAGGTTTTCTGGGCACACAATGCAGCACAATCTTCGCCAGTACATTTTCCATCAGCAGCCCAAAGTTGACAAGACTGTTGTATATTTGGAAAAGCATGATTCTTAATTCCAATATTCTGTGACCCAGCATGAATTCTGTCTTTTCTTTGAGTGCCAGTGTGACTTGCTAGTAACCAATGCAAATTTTTCATTCAGAAACAAGCAAGCATCTTGAACACTTTCACTACAGGTTTTGCTGGGGAATACGATTGGGTTATTCCACAGAATCCCATATCAGACACCATATGTAGCATTCTGAAACTGAAGGTGAGTAAGAAGCTTACATTTTACTCACTGGGTAATTTACTCCACATTATTATAAATGGCAACTCTGAACGGTCTCTATGTAGTGCACCAGAATCCTGAAAAATGAATATTATAATAGCAAAATATACATACTATAATATAAATTTTGGAGAAAATTCACCACCCCTGCATTAAAGATTCCCAATTTTCATAGGTAAGGATGTTTGTTGAAGGTGTTTCCAGGGTCACCCAGTGCCAAGAAACAGGTGTCTTCCTGCAAACTTTGGCCCACTTATTAACAATTTCCAAAACATATTTTTGGCAGATTCATTTCAGTTCTTCAAAATTCCATAAGGTGGCATGGCCTTCTCAGTCCAATACATTTAAAACCCAAAGTATAATTGAAAACAGTTCAAAGACAATATTTTAACTTGTTGTGTTGTGTAATGCTACAAAACATGATTTAGGTTAATTGGCAACATGTCTGTCACATTATTGGGTTTTAAAAACTAAAAATGTGGGGATGTGCAGTTCTCTCTGGTTTGTTTATGTTCAAAAGCTTTGCATCTTAGAAGACAACCTGTGTCGCTGTCACAGTTGTAAGGATGACACCTGTAAGGAGGTGGAGGTACACGCATAGAATAACTTTATTACAAAGCAAAAACAAACAACATACAGATAAAACACAAGCTGGACTTAACAGAACAGAACTAAACAAGAAACAACCGTGAATCAGTGTAGACATGTATGAAGCACAAAGACAGAAGCAAACATCTACACACAAGTCAGCATTGAAAACATACGGGTATATATGGAGCACAGACAAGAAAAACCTGGGAAGGATAACAAGAGGGAAGGACCACAAAGGAGGCCCAGGTGGAAACACTAATAGAGGGCAGAGCTAAGATGGAAACAAGGAAAGCCCAAGACAGGGCATAAGCATGATAGTCGTAATTGTAAATGGCTTGGAGGTGCCTTTATTATTGATTCCAAAACAAAAAAACTCAGAAATGAATGGGTGTGAAGGGAAGGCAACTCAGTTGGTCTTCTTGTAGCTCCACCGCTCATTTCCTGTGGCATGGTTTGGAAGGCAAATCCTGGGGGCCTGGTTTCATCTCATCCTTTGCTAAGGACCTTCACACTTCCTTGGAAACCCTTCCTCCTTCTCGCATGTGCACTACTCCTGTCAAAGGAAGCAGTTCAGAGCTAGTGCTCAGTAGGAGGAAGACACTGGGGAATCTGGAGCTTCAGTATAACATGCACTCAGTGTTGTTCCTTGTCTTGTTTTGGTTTATTGTTGTGTTCCCCTTGTTATGTGATCTTCCAAACCTTGAGTTCCCCTGGTCATGGGATCATTTTTTCCTTGAGATTCTTCTGTCACGTGTCTTGATTAGGTTTCAGATGTGTCTTGTTTTATGGCCATTTCCTAGTTTTCTAGTTATCTGCCATTTGGGTTAGTTGGGTGTTCATCTTGAGTCGTTAAGCTTAGTCCTGTGTGCTTCTCTATCTCAGGTTCTTAGTTTCTTTAAGTTTCCCTAGTGATTAGTACTGTGTATATTTTTCTTTTGGATCTGTTTTTGTCCAGCCAAGTTCTTATTTCTTTATGTTTTGTATAGTTCTTTTGTATCTAAGTGTACACAGAAACAGACTGCACTGCACTTATATTGCGCTTAACTCAGATGAGCACTGACTAGATGTTGTGTATTGGGCTTTCTATGTTTTGTTCCTTCTAGGTATCATCACTGGCCCTAGTTCTGGCTGCATGAGCTCAAGGATTTTGGACTCTCACCTATTTGTACTAGCTAGGATACACATTCTGTCTGAACACTAAGCACTTTTGTGAGTCACTCTGGATAAGAGTGTCCGCTAAATGCTTTAAATGTAAATATTTAAGTCTGCTTACCCTTGAGTCATCTGTCTCTCCATATCTAGTCTGTTGTCAGTTTGTCCCTTTCATTTTTAGTACTTTTGACTGTCTCTAGCTGAGTTTAGGTAATTTAGCTTGTTTCATCTTTTGCCTGTTTCCTGATGTGATATTTCACATTAAGCCACTCCTATAGATTATAATAATGTACATAGCCCAAGGTTATCAGGCAATGAATGAGGTATAGGCGTTATCTACTGAAATACCTTATACACTAATCAGAAAAAAAGTTTATCAGTTTAAAAAAATGACCACCACTTCTTCAGAGACTACATCCTCACTAAATGCGAAGACTGGTGCATTCTCTACAATTTGCAGCTCAGCTGCTGTCGATAGCATGGCCCTCTCTATCATGATGGTTGGTGCATACATATAATCAGGGATTATGTCCTTGTTAAGAAGGAACATCCGTGTGCCTCTGAATCTATTTTCAACTGTTGCAGTCTTTTGCCAAGCCTGAAGAGAGACAGAACAGAGAGAACTCTGTTTTAGGGAGCTTCTGTCCTGCCATTCTCCTTGTCCTATTCCACCCTTCCTTGTAGCAATTGTTTCAAGCTTTTGAAGTGATTTATCAGCATGCGTTTCTGGCTTTCATCATCTGTTGGCAGTCCAAATTGTACACATGGCTACTATGGCTGTCCAACAGGAGGAAATGGGAGGCCCTGGGTTATCTCTCCCCTTACTCCATAAAAAGGTCACTGTTTATCCAGCCATTGCCAGAGACCCAAACAACAACAATTTCTGTATTTGCTTCCCTTTAAAGATGACCATTGGGCAACTAAATGTTCCCACACATGGAGCAAAACTGATCTTGCAAACCAGACTCATCACAATTCCAAATGTGTGATGGAACATCTTTGATTTCAAATTCCTCTAGTCAGTGGCAGAGCTTGGGGTGGGCAAACTATTTTAGGGGGTCCACAGACTACGACGATGAATATTCAAGAAATACGATCAATTGCTATCAAAATATGTACATTTTATATATTCTTTTTTCATAAAGTACACCTTAAGCACACAGGAGATGAGGTTTGTGTATGAAATTTGCAGTTTGTAAACAATGTACCCAATTTATAATATTTAAAGATAAAAACAAAGACACATGCAAATAGCCACACAATTTGTCTGTTTAAAAAACTATCAATGATGCCATCTTGACATGAACATAGTGCAGAGCTTAATCAAGATCTTCTTCTACTTATAGTGGTGGATTTATATTGACAGTGGCAAGGGCATTGGAGTTTGACATGTGGGGTGGTGGGGTGTGTGGGGGACATATTGGAAAATATTGGCCCATACAGAAAATATTGGCCAGCTATAAACTGATTCCTATGCAGAAAAAGCAGTATAATACTGTATTCCTTCTCCTGAAGTATAACATGGCTGCTCTGAGGAATTTCTTCTTTAAGGAAGTACATTTAAAACTAAGGCATAAAACATTTACAAATTCAGCATATGCAAGTGATGAATGCAATGTGTCTGTAAGCAATAGATTTATGTTCATGTTTTGTCAGTTGGAAGTCAGAGATATGGTCCCTGCCACTTAGGACACAGAACAGTATAGTCACTTGAAAACAATTCTGCAAAACACACAAGAGGCTCATAAACTAAGTAAACTCTATTTTGTCTGTTTATTGATTATGCGGAATTCAGATTACAAAACAGTTTGTTAACACTGACATATTTGAAGCTTGACTGGGTTAGATAGTGAGGCTACTGTCTTTACATATGGAACTTTACACACTACACTACAGAAAGCACTGTTAAGAGTGGCATATATATATATTATTCATTGCAGCAGTGTACACTTTGGGACAAAGCCAGAGACTAGCGTTAACTTGCTGCATGTTTAGAGCGCTTTTTCACAACCTGAACACAGCTAATATAAATGTTCACTAACTCTCAGATCCTCCTCTGTTACCGTAACAGTTATATACAAGCCACTTTTATGACTGTAATTAAGCATCATTGTTATCTGTTGTGCTCTCGTTACTGACCTCAAGCCCAAAGCTGGTGAAAACTAACTAAACCAGACTCTGACGAGGTGAATCGGAGGACAGTGAAGCTCATGATGGGAGCAGCTTTATATTTTAACAGGTGTATGGTGTACATTTTAGGACATGCTCAGACCTCAGCATCAGTACTCAGGCATTGAAGAGAGTGGCATCATTCCTAATACGAAACGACATCAAGTCTCGGGAAAACCATCGTTATGTCTCACAACTCACAAAAGGCTTCAGACCAAATGCCCTCAGCCCAAACTCCCTCAGAAAAAAAAAAAAGCTTCAGACCAAACGGCCTCAGCCCAAACTCCCTCAGAAAGAAAGCTTCAGACCAAATGCCCTCAGCCCAAAATCCTTCAGACAAAACACCATCAGAAAAAAGGCTTCCGAATATCCAACAGTAGCGCTGTCCATGCCACTGACAACACAGCTTTTTTATGAAATGAAATCAAATGAACCTTTATTGTCATTGCACATTTTACTTATACAACGAAATTAGGTTATAGCCCCCCCTCCCCTTGGTGCAATTAGGAGAAAAGGGAATTAAAACAAGAAAGAATTAAAAGAACATTATTTAAAGAAGCAGTAAACAAATTTAAGAGCATAACATAAATTTTTAACTACAAGTTATATTATGTACACAATCAACTGAAACATCACCTATTGCACAATGTAACTTTTATTGCACTGTTATTGCACTGAACCCATTTAAACAAAACCAGATCTGTTTATACATGAACTATTTGGTTTTTGTTTAACAGAGATATGGCCCTGTTGTAAAAACTGTCCCTCAAACCGTTTGTCCTTGTTTTAAGTTATCTGTAACGTCTGCCTGAGGGCACCAGTTCAAACATCTGGTGTCCCGGGTGTGTACAGTCTTACACAGATAATTGTGTAAGCCCTCCTGAGGCAACGAGTGCTGTAGAGGTTCTCCAGGGAGGGGAGAGAGTGTCCAATGATCTTCTACGCCCTGTTGATGACCTTCTGTAAGGCCTTTTTGCACTGTGATACAGCTTTAGAACCACGCAGAAATGCAGCATGTCAGAATGCTCTCCATGGAGCAGCGTTAGAAGACAGGCAGCAATTTCTTATCCAGATACACCCCCAAGAACTTGAAGCTGGACACAAATGCAGATTGATTGCAGGTTGGACTTCTTCCTTCTGAAGTCTACAATCAGTTCTTTGGTCTTGGAGGTGTTAATGACCAGGTTGTTCACTGAGCACCACTCCACTAGCCTTTGAACCTCTTCCCTGTATGTTGTTTCATCGCCCTCAACAGTCCGACCAGAGTAGTGTAGTCAGCGAACTTGATTGTGACGTTGTCTGAGTGGCTGCTGATGCAGTCATACGTGTACAGTGTATAGAGGAGAGGGCTCAGCACACAACCCTGTGGAGATCCAGTGTTGATGTTGAGGGCTGTGGAGAGATGTGAGCCAACTCTAACTCTCTGTACACAGTCTGTGAGGAAGTTTTTTAGCCAACTGCATATAGTGTATGCAAGACCAATGCCCATTAGCTTTACAGTCAGTCTGTCTGAAAGTATGGTGTTGAATGCAGAGCTGAAATCAACAAAGAGCTGCCTGGCATAGCACCCCTGCAGTTCCAGGTGGGAAATGGTGACATGCAGCTCTGTTGCTATGGCATCTTCTGTTGACCTGTTTGCTCTGTATGCAAATTGAAATGGGTCGAGGGTAGCTGGGAGGCAGGACCTGATGTGACATCTCACCAGTTTTTCAAAACACTTCTTGATAACCGGTGTCAGGGCGACTGGTCTAAAGTCATTTAGGCTGCTGATGTTGGTCTTTTTTGGTATCGGCACAATTGCTGACTTCAGAAATGGTGGGATGAAGGACTGGGATAGAGAAGCATTGAAGATCTTGATGAAGACTCCAGCCAGCTGGTCTGCACATTCTCTGAGGACCCATCCAGTACACTTTTATTCCTTCTCCAGAGAACACAAGTTCAAGACTACATTTTCATTTTATTTTTATTGTGCGTTTAAATAAAGTCTGAACACAGTTTTACATATTGAATGTTAATTAAGCGGGTATTCAGGCACCAATGTAAGGGACCATTATCAAAGTGCACATCATTAAGTCCTGTGCTGAACTTCAAGAGTTTGAGCTGAGGCCGTTTGGTCTGAAGCTTTTTTTCTGAGGGAGTGTGGGCTGAGGCCGGTTTGTCTGAAGTCTGATGCTCACGAGTTCTCAGACATGATGATGGTTTTCCCGAGACTTGATGTCGATTCATGAGGTTCATGAGCTCATGAGGGAGACGAGAAAGACCATCTGCATTTCTGTGTAGCTTAGTGCCTTTAAACTCGATGGTGTACTCATGAGTGCATAAAAATAATGCCCACTGCTGCAGGCGGGCCACCATCATTGCTGATGGTCAATGGCAGATCCGGATTGTAATGTATCAGTACCTTTTCTGATGTTATCAGTTGTTTTGCAGTCATGAATGCCTGTTCACAGGCTTTTTGACCAATTCCATAAACTTTTCACTCGTAACTGTTTAATGGTTGATCTATTTGGCAAGAACTTGCCATATTCATTGACAAGGCCCAAAAAGGAGCACAGTAGGCTGATTTTTTCAGGTCTGGGTGCCTTCAAGACAGCATCCACTTTGTGTTGTGCTTTATGAAGAACTTCCTTGTCAATCCTGTGGCCACAGTTGTCTCTTGAGTCGTTGAAAAACTTTTCTTTGTTTGCTCTGAGTCTAAGTCTCCTAGTCTCTTTAAGACTGCCTCCATGTTGTGCAGGTGTGCATCTTCATCACCACCAGTCACTTTTATGTCATCTAAATAGCACTGAGTGCCAGGAATGACTTGAAGACCTTGGTCTATGGCTCTTTGTCATACAGCAGTGGCAGATGCTTATCCAAAAACAAGTGTTAAACTGCTTACACGTGGTATACTCTATACAGGGTAGTGGATACTGATCTGCATGGAGCACTGGATTTATGCACACTTTAAAGCACTACTCTTCTTTACAACAGGTACAATGGACATTGCCCACTCTGACCATTCCACCTTTGACAAGATTCCTAGGTCCTCTAGGTGCTTGAGCTCCCCGTCTACATTTGGGCATAAGTCATAAAGCAGCTTGTGGGCTTCGTGGAATTTTGGTTGAGTATATTTTGTTATGGCTATCTTGGCCTTTATCTGTGCCAGGGTTCTCATTCAGTCTTGAAAAACTGGTGCAAAGCAACCCAGTAGGTTCCTCAGTCTTTCTGGGGAAGGCTGAGTGCTTTGCTCAGAAGTCTTCATTACTTTAATTGATTTCCAGTTAAACTGGATACTTCACAGCTATTCTAACCCAAACAAGGGAACATTGTTATTTTGCTCTACATACAGATCCAGCATTTGTCTTGTGTTCTCATACTTTACTTTCACCTTCCCCAGTGGGGAGACTTTTTCACCTGTATAAATCATAAGTGTCAGTGAGGTGTGTTTCAATTTAATCTTAGCAAAATATGTCTTTGTAGTCCTTGTATGATATGATTGACAGAGCTGAGCCTGTGTCTAACTCCATTTTGAGTTTCTGTCCCTCAATTTCAGATGTCACCCAAATGACATTGTTTTGACTGTCTCTGACAGAGTAAGGTTCTAGGCAATCCAATTCCTGTTCATATACATCTGAATCAGATTAATTTGAGTCAGCCTCATTCGGTTTATTAACCTTTTTGTTTTTGGATTTGAAATTAAACTTAATTCAACTCTCATTTTGTTTAGTTCTGCACATTTTCTGTATATGCCCTCTTCTGCTGCAAGAATTACAATATTTGTCTTTGAACCAGCATTCTGTAGGGCTATGGGATTTCTTCCCACATCGAAAACAAACTGCCATCTTCTCAGACCGTTTTGTTGCTAATTTGTTCACTCTACATTCACTAGCTGTTTTCTTTTGTAATTCAATGCAATCGTTTGCAGCTGTCTCCGTTGATATGGCTAGTTCCAGAGCGGATGTTAGTGTCAAGTTTCCTTCTGTAAGGTCCCTCATGAGTGTATGGGTAGAGCTGGTCTCTCCCTTGGAGCCATACATTTTCTGTGGCTGTGTTTAGAGAAAGTGGGGAAAGGACACCTCTGCCCAGAGAGTGTCAGAGAGAAAGAGTGTCAGAAAGAGTGAAGAAAGTGTTTAGAGAAAGTGGGGAAACGTGATGAAGAATGAGAGATTTAGAAATTAATAGGGAATGAAATTTGTAATAGTAAAAATTATGAGCTTCGTTCAAGGACAGTTATTTTAAATGATTATGAACCTCAAAGAATTGAGGGCTTTTGCTTATTTATAATGAAAATGAAATTTAAAATTTAAAATTAAATGAGCTTTCTGGGAGACTGTAAATTAAGAAAACAATAGAAAATGAGCTCCAGAAAGACATTTTTAGATGCTGAGAATAGGAAAAAGGAGAGTGAGGTGTTAAAGCTGAGTAATTAATAGTTTGGGGTTGGGTGCATTTGAACTTTGGTTTTTCTATGGGTGTGGTGCTTGTGTTCTAAAATAAAAAGGAAATATAGGATAAATTTAACATAGTGGGTGAGAGTGAATTGGTGGAGCAGTAATTTGTTTGGGTTCTCTTTGAATGCAATAGTTTGATGAAAATGAGACACATTGTATTGGGTAATTGTTTTTGGCCAGTGGAACTGAGGGATGGCCTTATATGGAGATAGCTACCACAAGATTAAATTTGGGTTGAATTAATAAAGTGTGTTGGAATGGTGTTGTTTAGTTGGATGTTGAGCTTTAATGTTGCTCATTTGGGTTTAATGAATTAACAATTGTTGCTCAGAAAAAGGGGTTGAATCTTATAGTCTCTGGTGTTTATGTTTATAATCTCTGCGAAGTACTGTTACTTTATATAAACAATTAATTAGCTGCCAACTGATAAAGGTAAAAGTACTGCCAATGTGGGAATATTGGAAAACTCTGAGTGTTTAACAGTGGTGCATTCTGGGGTTTCAAACATAACATACCACTGCAATGTTTTTATATGTTAAAATTACAACATAGTACATCAATCTTATCTTATTATATAAGTTTTAAGAACCAAGATGCAGGGTTGAAAATTTACTATCAAGTGGTCATAAAATAGTATGTAACATGTTTATGGTTAACTGGGAAAGCAAAACCAGATGTTAAAAGCAAGCTGTTTTGAGGATGGACTTATTTTTTGCCATTAATCACTTTAGACTCTTTCTTGGGGCTGTTGAGAAAAAGGTCAGGCTTTAAGCCAATGAAGAGATTTTTTGGAGGTGTTTACAATATTGAATGAAGGGTAAAAAATGTTATGAATGAACTAAATGTTGGTAAATAAAATACAAATAATCATATTGAATGTTTATTTACCAAAAACTAAGCTGAATGTATTAAATTTCTATTTGTCTGTTTCTTTTATCCTGTGGGGTGTGTGTGTGTGAGTATGTTTCTCTTATCCCATGGGGGTGTGTGAGACGAGGAGAAGAGGAGCAGGCCAAAAAAAAGAGGGGTTGAAGTTGAAGTTACCCAGAGCAGACTGCACAAAGGCCAGTCATTTTATCCACAAACTTCTTTCACAAACACCTGCATTGATACATTTAGATTAAATCATTAATAGGTCTCATTATTAAAAAGTAATAATTGGAAATTCATTGATTTGTTTATCCATTGGCATTTAGTCCATTATTTGTGCTACAGTACATGATATAGACTTTTTCAAAGAAAGCTTGGCTACAGGTTGTTCCTTTTTTTAAGATAATGCTTTGATTATAATTCCATTAAGAGTTAACAACGAGATTTATGAAGAAAAAAATATTATATCGACATACAAAGCAGGACAGAAGAAAGGGCATCAAGGAGAAAAGTGAAAGGAAAAAAAGAGAAATAGAGCTTGGCATTCTCCAGTTATTTGAAGTCAGAAACTGATAAAGGGTGCTGCAAAGGAAAAGAGGGAGAAAGTTGCAGAAGCAATAAATCAGCGTACAAAGGCAGTAGAAAAACAAATGACAGAAGTTAATGTGTCTTTTTCACATGTGGACTCAGTTAAGACACCACCACCTTATTAGAAGGAAGTGAAAACTGAGAAAGTCTACCCTCAGCTTCCAATGATCAGTCAAGGAGGAAGTTATCACATTGAAGATGAAGATGAATGCATCATTGAAACAGGAAAAGCAGAGACAATGATAAAACTGTATCCAAGTTCCAAAAGCAAGAAGAGAACTGGACGTCTGCAGACTAGAGGTGAACTGAGAATGAGAAGGAGGACCATTGGAGATGAGGATCTGAGTGACCAGGAGGAGGCCATGGGTGGATAGGACCCAGCCATCAGATGAATACTGGCTAAAGCAGAAAAAAGAGGAGATGTGAGTAGAAGGAAAGAGGACTCAAGAGATGGAAGTTCTGATGAAACCAGAATGAAGAAAGTGATGATGAAGTGACGAGTAAGGGACCTCCCCAGGTCTGGTCAGATGATTCGGACAATTGGGTTTGAGGGAGTAAAACAGCTGACTCCTCATGAGTTGATGACAGGCAGACGAATGCCAAGTGGGAAATGTCCAAGGTTTGCCCTTTTAGAAGATGACATGCGGGCATGTGTTTCATTCATTCATTCATTCATTTTCTGTAACCGCTTATCCAATTCAGGGTCGCGGTGGGTCCAGAGCCTACCTGGAATCATTGGGCGCAAGGCGGGGATACACCCTGGAGGGGGCGCCAGTCCTTCACAGGGCAACACAGACACACACACATTCACTCACACAGTGTGTCACCAATCCATCTGCAACTTGTGTTTTTGGACTGTGGGAGGAAACCGGAGCACCCGGAGGAAACCCACGCAGACACGGGGAGAACACACCAACTCCTCACAGACAGTCACCCGGAGCGGAAATCGAACCCACAACCTCCAGGTTCCTGGAGCTGTGTGACTGCGACACTACCTGCTGCGCCACCGTGCCGCCCCATATGTTTCATACTTAGCTAATTTACATAAAAGAATATCCACATACGTTTCAGAAAAGCAAAGAAAAGAGGAGGAGCAAGAGAGGCTGGATGAACAAAGGAAGAATACAGTGCAGCCTGGAGACAAGTTTATTTGTAAAGGTATTTAGAAGTAAATGGTATAACGAACGCAAAGAAGACCTTTTGAAGTTGTTAGTAGTACTGGAACGGCGGTTCAAGTTAAGGGGTCTCCAACGTGGTATCATTTATCTCACTGTGTTAAAACACCAAGTGAAGAGAAGCCTTTCTCAAAGGGAGGAGAGGTTGCAGGTTCAGGAGAACCAAAAGAACATGAGGGAGAACAGGTTGAAAATAACATGCAAGAAACAAACCAGAGTAAATCTCCTGAAGAGGAGATTATCCCTGATTTGGATGATGCTGATGACTCTGTGTATATTTCTGACGATGCCAGACATGACACAGCAGATTGTAAACAAGACAAATGTTTGGAGAAATTGAATTTCAATATGTCCCAGAAACAGCAGGTCTCATTCCAAAAAGCAGCAATTCCATTTCAAAACAGTTTAGAGACTTGGATTAAGAAAGAGTCCAAGACCAGTTCGAAAAAATGTTAGACCTAAACGGTATGAGAACTAAAGAGAATGAAACTTTAGAGAATTTTACTTTTCCAGTGTTGAAAGTTAGTGAGGGGGTAAATGGATCACATCTAACTACACTAGTGCCTTTGATAATTTCAACAACACCGTCCCCTTTGAAGACTGTGATTAAAGTTAAATTAGGTAAAACAGTTTATCTTCCCTGTAAATGTGGAAGATTTAATACAGGGAGTAATAGTCCTCCTAAGTGGAAAAATAGTCGAGGTGAGGAAGTGGTGTTAACAGGACCTGAAGTTGATCATTTGCTTCGTGACCAGAGAAAGTATCTTTTGTTTAATGCTTTTAGGTAGTTCAAAGTTAGAGATGATTGTTCAATTCTTTTACGTAATGTTACATGGGAAGATCAAGAGGAATACACTTGTACTTATTTGGAGCCAGAGCTTAAATTTGTGCCATTTCAAAATGTGTGGAGAGAAGGGTACATAACTCGTACAGTGATAGTTATGATAAAGGACCCGAGTCTTATTGAAGTTTTTACATCTACTAAAAGAGTTCAGGACCAAACCACTACAGCAAAACTCTGAAGAAGATAGAATAATGGCTTCATCAGTGAATTTGTTTAGACCTAGATTAAATTGTACTTGGTTGATGAAGCTGCCATATATGAATTTCCTTGATCAGCATGAAAATATACTGACAGCAATGCCTGATGCGATGGAAGTAAAATCTGTGGAGACTAAAGACTGTTTTTGTTCCAAAGTTTTTGTGTTAAAGTGAATTTTCATACACCAGATAACAAGCAGAGTAACATGTCTTCAAATGTTCCTCCTCATGAAAAATTACTGTTTTGAATAAGTATGAAAAGAGTAAATGTATTCAAAAATTGACACATTTTTCAAAAAATGTTTTTTTTTTCCAGAAATCAAAATGTCCTAAATATTTTGCTGTGGATTATGCATCTGTTTACACTGTATAAAGTGAATTAATTGTGTAACCTATGATGTAATCAAATAATTGAGTAATCAAGTAAATGAGTAGTATAACATTCATTCATTCATTCATTGTCTGTAACTGCTTATCCAAAGGGTCATGGAATACCTGGGCACAAGGTGGTGTAGTAAAACATAACAAATGTAATTAATTTTGCTATTTGAGGGTTAAAAGTGCAACATTCAGTCATTTCCAATTAACATGTATTTATAACCTTTGACAGGCTCCATCCTATTTCAGTAAATTTAAATTTAATGGCATATGAGTTGACATCTCGACTTTTTCAGTATGCCCTTTTAAAGAAGGCTGCTACTGCACTTTATTGGAACATGTATACTCCTCTCCTTCCTGTCACATTTAAAGTGGTCATTGCAGCAATTCTGTCAAAAACACTTGTGTATGACCAGAGCATGCTGGAAAAAGGCTGGCTGGAGCATCCTTAAGAGAGACAGTTAAGTGCCTGGCTGATTTCATGGCTCTCAGTGGTTTCTGACAGGTGTGAACATAATAGAGTATGGGCCTTTAGCCATTGGAGCCACTTGAGAAACTGATCCATCAATATATAAATAAAACCACTAGACTTTGACTCTCTTTTCATTTTAATGGCCACAGCTTCAACGTGTATGCAGCACTGGAAGAGCTTACATTAGTGAACACCTTGTAAACTTACTTATGCTTATTATGCCTGTATTCAATTTTATGGTTAATTCGTCAAGTCAAGAATGGCTATTAGAATCTGTCCAAGGATATAAACTGTTGAAATATATTTTCAGACCCTTCAAATTGTAACACAATACGCAGACAATTACAAAACATCAGATCCACTAAGCATCTAATCAAACTCTTAAAATAGTACTTGATCCATACAAAGTTATAAAACATGAATTGAAATATATCCTGCCCAGTTTCCACAGTCTAAAATGTCAATAAAAAAATAAATAAATAAATGAAATAAAACCTGAGCAAAGCCAGACCAACTTACCACAAAATATCTGAGGAATCTGGTGACGCTTGTGGATATTAAACAACCTAAATAAATCACTGGTTGTGGTAACACAAAGTAATATGAATAATAAAGCAATTGTCCTTATATCTCCCTGTCAGCGTCAGCATTTCCTGGAGAACAGTTAGACATGTTAAACTCATTATGAAATTAAAATTTTAACTACATGATTATAGAGCAGTAACTTGATATTTATGGTTGAAATATTCAGTCATCTCCAATTACCACATATTATTAAGCTGTGTCATCCTGCCCCCCCCAGCATCCAATGAGATTTGTATGCCTTGGCATAGGTGATTGTGCCTTAGATTCTTTACAGAAGCCTTTTAAAGAGGTCTGCTGATTCCCTACATTTGAAGTATTTACATATGATAAAAATCTTCCAGGTACCAGCCCATTTCTGTATCATTCACTTGGAAACAAGCAATCTGGGAAGATTACGTTAAATTGCAGGAAAATGAGCCATATTACCTATTTCAGAGCTAAATTTTTCTGCTCATTACACATGCTCATCTGCACCGTCAGGGACAAAACCATACACCTCCATATTTGCCATTTTCTTACTTTCATATTATCCAAAATGATTTGGAACTCCCATTTTAGGGGATACAAGATTTTATTATGCGAGCAATATCATGCTTTTTTCATACAATACCTACAGGAAAGTAAGTGCTGAAAAAAAAGTGTTATAATAAATGCCAATGGTAATAATGTAAATAATGCCCATATAGAGTTCATATAGTGTAGATTCCAATGACCTGAAACACTTGTTTATTACATTTAGTAATGATTATTATCAGAGTCTTCCCCATTTTGTATTGTTTTGGTTTTCTGTCTCCCTCATGTTACCCTTTGTCATGCCCCTCCACCTGTGGCTGGGTAGGGTCATATGACTCAGTTCACAGATGATCCTTATCCTGCCTGTCTATATAAGGTTTGTCTAGGTGTCTGTTTGTCAATTGATTTTCCCAGTGTCTTCATTCCCATTGCATTTGTACCTTGATGTTCATAGGTTTTGTTTATTAAAACGTCTATTCACCTCAGCGCTTGCTTCCTATTCTCTGTTTGTCCCACAGTTGCCATGACAAGTATACTGTGAGCTTAAAGGTAGCACTATACACCCAGGAGTGGTCTGTGGCTATAAAGCTTAATGTGAGCTTGTAATATTTAAATCATATTAGCTCTGAAGATCTAATGAGGCTGTTTTAATTTAGCCAGGAAGCAAGCAAAGACACCAACAACCCAGAGAGCAAAACAGTTAATGTGTCAGGTAGTTTGAAAAAAAGAAAACTTATCCTTGTTTACTGGATTAGAGCCTTTCACTGAGTCTCTCATGATAAGAGAAAATAAGTCTTCAGCTCTCTTTTCTGGGTATTTTTTGAGTCAGGATAGGAAAGTCTCCCCTCCTGTGGCTTTCTTAGCAAATGCCCTCAGGCATCTGCTTTCATTCATAGCTGGCACCATGCTTAAGGGCCTGTAAAAAACAAAACTGATAGCCAGGCTAAAGTTTAAAAAACAGCACCAGTAGTTCAGCCGCTAGAACATTCTTTCGGACAGGCAGTCAGGTTGGTTGATTAGAGTTGGATCACAACATCCTCTATAACTCAATGCTCCAAAGAATGCAGTTCCACTTTTCCACAGTCCAAAGCTGGGTGCTTTATACTTCTCTAGCCAACATCTTGCATTCAGCATTTTTCTACTCTGTGGAGATTAAACAGGCTGTGTGATTCACTCATTTAATCTATGGTAGAACCTTCTGTTTTAGAGTTAACGTTAAGTTAATGTTGCTTATCACAAGCTATCCAATTCACTGCACTGCCACATATTCTTATTACTAAATATCTGAAATACTTAGCATAAATTGAAATAAATTAGAAATCAAAACACATTTGTTTTGGCTGTCAGGCCTTTTCAATATCACATGGACCTTGGGAAAAGTACCACTGGATTGACAAACTAGGGTAGTGGTCCACATTAAAACAAACAAAAAATATTGCCTGGAGGTGTGTGTCAATTACAGAGGCATCACACTCTTCAGCCTCCCTGGGAAAGGATAATCTATCAAACCTCAGACTCAGGATGAACAATGCTGATTCTGTCCTGGACATAGAATTGCAAACATGCTCTTAACCCTCTCACGGCAGAGAAATTTGCCACTCAATTTTACATGTGTATTTTACATGTTTTGTGGCTCTGGAGGCAAGTTCGCCAAGATATTCTTTTGGGGTGCTCCCAGTGTTTCTTTGATAAGTGGTTACAGATGATGAATGATGAGTGTAGGCAAGGCTGTGTTTTTTTTTAATGTAACTTTATCTCTCATAAGTTGAATTTTGTTTAATGAATAAAAATAAATAAATATAAAAATCCAGAGAATGTACATATGGTTTAATTAAAATATTTTAACAAGGAAAATACAGCAATTACCCCTCCCTTCACCCAAATGGTACAATCCACTCAATCTCGTACCTTGTCTCGCCCCTTCCTGTCTTCCTGAAACCATGCGCAAGCGCACACTCACTTATAGGTGAGTTCAGTAAGTGACATTAGTTCTGGTGAGGATTTCTGTTAATTATGTTTGATACCAGCCCCCTCCAGGGTGTAACCCCGCCTTGCGCCCAATGATTCCAGGTAGGCTCTGTACCTACCCTGAAATGGATAAGCGGTTACAGATAATGAATGAATGAATGAACGTTTGATACCAGCGATTTCCTTTCTAATTCAATACTGAGTAAAATTCAGGCTGGTATCAGTGATACAGATCCAATACCCATACTTTGTGCAAATACATATAATGTGTCTGGTAAATCTAAAAACATAAATTTCAAATCATAGCTTCATAAAGAATACAAGACATCAAGAGTATTTATTTATTTTAAACTCTGAAGTATATTGAGGTAATTCACTTTAAATTATCAGTTCTTTAGGAAACCTATGTGGGATTATCTCAGTGATACACATTATTACTCCAAGCTGAACTCATGCAGCTATTTGTTGAAGCGTGTATTTATTTAATTATTTCATAACCATATTTATTCATTTGAACAATTCAACAGCAAAAGTGCTTAGCGCCACTTAAAGCTCCACATTTTCTCCCCCTGTACCTGGATAGTGCCTGCCTGCAGCACCGAAGGACTGAGAAGACAGAAGAGAGACCGAGATGAAATATCTCCACACATGGCTCCATTTATGCTCTGCGATTGTATCTGTCTTCTGACTGAGTGATTGACTGCCACTGCTCTTACGCACTATGCACTTACCCAGGTGGAAGAAAAAGTAGTTCCCATCAACCGCGTTTCATTTCAAGATCTCAGTAGTAGTGTTTCTGTTAATGATACACATTACCTCAAATGATTTCAGTATCAAAGGTATCAATATTTTGATTTGAGAATCGATTTTAGAGCATAAAGTTCTGGTATCTGAGGTACTGATATTTCAGTATCGATCTGCACCTCATTAATTTCTGTACTTTATCACTCAGTCAGTACCAAATTATTATTACAGCACTCCACATGTTTACTGAACTAAATCGCACATCACTATGTTTTTAAGGTTAGGTTGGGTTTTCTGACGTTTTTTATCTAAGAGGTTAATGTTGCACTTTGCTAGTTGATGCACCCAACTCCTAACCTTTACTCTGTATGTGTGTGTGTGTGTTGTCAGTCAGTCAGCCTTGGATATTAGATTTTTTTTTTTCAAGAAAAAACAGCCAGGTTTTGGTGAGAGATGGGGGTTGTTGGTGTGGAGACTGTGGGGCTGCTAGGATCACTGGGTGCTTAGCACCCCTAAAGCTCTGTTCCTAGAATCGCCCCTGCTCTCAGTTCATCTGGTTTTAAATTTTAATAAGCCTGCCAACTACTGGAAAATAAGGCAAGGACAACCATTCCGTTTTGTTCCGTATTTTTGAGGTCACACTTCTATGGCGATGGTTTGAGACAGAAAAACTCGGTTCTCCCTCAGCCGAAGTGAGAGGCAGATACTCCACGGCTCCTAAACAGAGAATGTGATTCTCATTGGTTGTCGTCTTTCTTTGGCAAATCAGCAACCAATGGAGTCACAAGGGAACATATAGTTCTGCTTTTAGATAGAGCTTATGTTAGCACCATGTCCCCATTTTTTTATATTTTTTTAATTTTATTTAATACGAACATTTCTGGTACCAGTCATCCATTCCAAATATACTGTTGTGTTTGCATTGGCCTCTACATCAAAAAATAAAAGGAACATTTAAATCATGTTCTTTCACCATATCAAAAGTATATTTTATTGTAGAACAAAAATAGCTATATGTATTGTATTGTGAAATTTGTATATCTTTGCACCCCTACTGCATAGCCTAAAGTGAAAAAATATGGTAGCCTACTTACATCCGGTCAAAAGGGTACTGTGCGTTAAGCCCTTTTAAACTACACGTGCATGTGAGATTCTAATAAGCAGCGTACAAATTGTTTTCATGCAAGTGTGTGTGGTAGCCTAATAAGAAAAACACGAGGATGATGTGTGTTTGTGTATGTGTGTGCCTTGTAGTTAATAATACACAAGATGTCAGATGGGGATACTGACAGGGAGAGAGGGAAGCAAATCTAAAAAGAAGCGAGTCTATGTCCCCCAAAACTTCCTTTCAAGATCAATGGCCATGCCTCCGCCCCTCTAAACTGTCTAATCATGTGTTTTGCACAGTGTGCAATTATGATTTTGACGTTAGCCATTAAGGAGCTACAGGTAGTATTACTAAAATAGAAATTCTATCATATCTATCCAGAGGCCAATTTTTTTCCAAAATTATGGCATTGTGTGCGCCTATGTAAACTGATGCTGCTTTTCATTAATGACAGTGTAGACAGTGTTGTTTTTATACTGCAGCATAGCCTGTGTTTCTGCGAATATGAATATAATATAAATGCTATATTATAGGATGGGCCATAGTATAATTTCATTACTATTAACCTATTTACTGTAAGTGTAGTTACCTGTTTGTAAGAGCACACAACATTCATTAAATATTAATATTGAAACAAAAATCTATATATATAGTATACAGGTATTCTGAAATATTCACTTTCAATGTGTAGTGTAGTTCAAAGTGAAGAGCAAGAGAATTTGGTGGGAAAAAATTGCCTGATCTCTACTCATTCATTCATTATCTGTAACCCTTATCCAGTTCAGAATCAGGGTGGGTCCAGAGCCTACCTGGAATCATTGGGCGCAAGGCGGGAATATACCCTGGAGGGGGGGCCAGTCATTCACAGGGCAACACTCACACCTACGGACATTTTGAGTCGCCAATCCACCTACCAACGTGTGTTTTTGGACTGTGGGAGGAAACCGGAGCACCCGGAGGAAACCCACGCGGACACGGGGAGAACACACCAACTCCTCACAGTCATCCGGAGCAGGAACCAAACCCACACCCTCCAGGTCCCTGGAGCTGTGTGACTGCGACACTAACTGCTGCGCCACCGTGCATCCTTTTACTGTAAAAACTAAATGTATGTTGTGCCCCTGCAGCAAGTTGCAATTTTTCAACTCAAAAGAAAAAATCTCCAAGGTTTGCAGATCTGATAACAGCAGCAGTGCAGGGCTCTTTCATGAAGTAGTCACTGTAGTACTGACATAAAACTAAATAAAATATTTCATCATTGTCCAAAAAGAGTAACTGAATAGGAAAATCTTAATTTTGAATATAAGTTAAGGTGACATACACAATTTTAATCCAAAATGTTTCTTTACCATTTGCTAGTTATACTGTCTGTTTTTTCGAATTTGTTTATGAAGGCTCAGTGTCTGAAAATGGTTAAAAAAACAAACTCTTTGCCCAGTACGCTCAGCTTTTTCTCTCTCTCTCTGCTCATAGCAGAACACAGGCATCAGGAGTGTTTTTTAGACAACAGAGACAGCTCCAAATTTTTAAAAGCACGGACCAATATGAGGATATGGCTCAAGTCAAGTTCAAGTCAAATATTTCATGTGGGAAATATTTAATTATTTTTGCTGATTACTTAAGGTGGAATGTCTCCTAATTTGTGAGACTGCATTCAAGTTACAAATGAGTTTCTGTGGTAATTAAAACAGTGAATAAAAAACCTTTAGTTAAACTTCAGCCACAGTAGTTTTTCTCCAGTCAAATATACCATTCCACCTTAAAAGACAGAGCTTCTGAACGGAAACAAACCAGAGAGAACAATGTTTCTCCAGTCATTCTGAATGTCCCCTTTGGAGGTTCTAACTCTATATTGGTCTAGAAATATTTAGACTACAGGAGTAGCCCCTCTCAGGATCAATGGCGTCAGATGTGGAGGTAGCTTACCCATATTTAGGATGAGTTTGGATGAGAAATTTCACTTGTCACAGCTGCTCCACTCATCTGAACAATGAAGGAGCAGGCACCTTGTTTACGACAGACATGATTTATGACTGTAATAAAGATCTTCAAAACAGACAAGTACTTTACTTTTTTTTTATTATTTTCATTTGATTTACTCTACACATAATTTTGCATAGAAGTGTCTAAAAAGAATATCTTCACTGTCCTTGAGTCTTTTATATCACTAGTGAAGTACAGTGAATTTTTTAATTTAGAAATGTATGCAAAATGGTTGTATGGTACATCCCCAAATGTGCTTTCTGGCTCAGTTAACTCATTCTTTTTCAGTTGGCTAGCTAGTGAAAATTAAAAGAAAGTTTTCACACTAAATTATCAGCAGCAGAAAAAAAAGATTTGAGCGAGTCTGTGGACTCTGTGTCCTGTTGTAAAACATTGTGAGTGGAATACACAACAAAATTTGGTCATAGCCTGAATAATTTATTGGTCACAGCAACGTGTTCATTAAAAATAATACAATCTGAAATATATTTTCTTCTTAGGCAGGAAACTAGGTGCCAAGGCAATAAAGAAGGTTCTACACTAAGTGAAAACCTGACTTATTCATGTAAGTGTCAGAATCAACTATTATGAGTTAGACGTGAGTTATGATCTTTCCATACACTATGTACATCATACTTGGCTACAGTCCAAAACAAAAAGAAGAGTCAGAGTGTTCAGAGAAAACATGTGATATAATTCATTCATTCATTATCTGTAACCGCTTATCCAATTCAGGGTCGCAGTGGGTCCAGAGCCTACCTGGAATCATTGGGCGCAAGGCGGGAATACACCCTGGAGGGGGCGCCAGTCCTTCACAGGGCAACACAGACACACATTCACTCACACCTACGGACACTTTTGAGTCACCAATCCACCTACCAACGTGTGTTTTTGGACCGTGGGAGGAAACCGGAGCACCTGGAGGAAACCCATGTGGACAACACACCAACTCCTCACAGACAGTCACCCGGAGCGGGAATCTAACCCACAACCTCCAGGCCCCTGGAGCTGTGTGACTGCGACACTACCTGCTGCGCCACCGTGCCGCCATGTGATATCCTATCGATAGAAAAAGTACTCTCACAGAACTTATATGGTATAATTTATGGTAATTATATGGACTCCCCTATGTAGTAGTTAAATCAACATCTTTAAAGTACATGTTTCTGGAGTAGCTGCACATGAGCCTAACTTCACTATGTCAAGTGTCAACTAGAGGTGTGTAAAGACTGCAAAACTTTTTATATTATTTGGACTACCTATTAATATCTTTAATTTCAGAAGAAATGGTGAATGAAAATGTGTCTACTGCATATTGTCAAAATGTTTAATAGACCTGTGTCAAATGAAGGGTATAAATGAAGGATGGGTTTAGAATTTAACCACACACTGGTTGTCATTATTGTTAGGAATCATTTTAATATGAAATGAACTGACTGGAAAATGTGTGGAGTCATTATGGAAGTCATCAGAACTAATCTTAGAGAACATTTGCAGGTCAGTATTGGTACTTTAATGAATTTCTTTGCTGCACACTAAGTGTGATTTTTCAGAATGAGAGAGAGGAAGACGTATAGCATCAGGCCTTCTGATTGTCTTTCTATTATAGTATTTCATACCATGATATTTAACTGACAAATATATAATTTTGTATATTAAGAACAACAAAACCCAAAGAAGTAATAGTGCAGAACATCATATAATTAACTGTGGACATATGTCAAGTATAAAGGATGTACTGTCCTCTATTCACATAGATTATGTGACTAGACAGTCAGATAAACACCTTTCTTAAACCATGACTCTGAATACCTTTGTTTGTTTATCCACAGGTTTAATGATTTTTGAAAGGGCGAAAAGAGTGCTATTGGAGCACAGGATGAAAGCAGAAATAAGCAGATGAACAACTGGTACTGTCTGACTACTCTCCATGTGTTACAACTTCCTGTATGACCTCATTTAACAAAGACAGAAAATAAAGCTAGACTGTTTTGATACTACATTCAAAATTATATTGCAATAGTAACCGAACACAGAATCGTTAGGAAACCGGGGGCTAGTCAACGCTAATTGTCATAATCCTCAAAACAAATTCCTCAAAAAATGTTTGCCCTGTGTCATTGCACATTGTCCTTCTGAAAGAGGCCACTGCATCTAAGGGATACCATTGCTGCAAAGGTGTGTACTGGTCTGCGACAATGTAGCTTTTCCCTGGAATCAGTGCAGAAAGGCTAGCCATTGTGCCTCACATACATCAGTGAGCCTTGAATGGACCATTTTTAGTAGGTACTAATCACTTCAATCTAGTAACACAGTACACCCGTTTGCAGCTGCTGTTCTGCCCTCGTGGCATGTTCATGTAGACTGGAAAGACCTAACTTGAAATACAAAAATGTCGCTTGAAATATGCTGGGTTATATTGATTTTTCTTTAACATAATAAATATTACTAATTACATAAACCCTTTTCCAAATCAACTATTATTCATAACATTATAGTGGAAACAGCATACTTTTGGGTAACACTTTTAATTAAAGTAACATTATTTAACAGTACTTAAGATTAAACCCAGCTGGCCACCAACGTCAAAAGACGTTGATATGTGGTTGAATGTTGGTCGTGACGGCGGATGACCAAAATTTTACGTCAGGGTAACGTCTAATACCGATGTTATACTGACGTAAGAAACTGACGACATATGACACTGATATTTTGTTAGTTTTAAGTCATGATATTATATAACCACAATCCAACATCTTCCAAACATCACATCCTGATGTCAAATTGACATAAATTACCAACATTAAGCTGTAAGGTATGGTGACCAAATCCCAACGTCTGATAAACGTCAGTTCAACTTGCCATTCTAACATCAATAGACGTTGATAATTTGTTGGTTTTAAGTAGTGATGTTATGTAAGCAAAATTCAACATCTTCCAAATGTCACATCCTGATGTCAAATTGACAAAAATTACCAACATTAAGCTGTAAGTTATGGTGACCAAATCCCAACGTCTGATAAATGTCTGAATTTTAACATCAGTTCAACCTGCCATTCTAACATCAATAGACATTGATAATTTGTTGGTTTAAATTTGTGCTGTTATGTATCCAAAATAAAACATCTTCCAAACGTCACATCCTGATGTTAAATTGACGTAAATTACTAACAATAAGCTGTAAGATATGGTGACCAAATCCCAACATCTGATAAGCGTCTGAATTTTAACGTCAGTTCAACCTGCCATTCTAACATCAATAGACGTTGAGAATTTGTTGGTTTTAATTTGTGCCGTTATGTAACCCAAATCCAACATCTTCCAAATTTCACATCCTGATGTCAAATTGACGTAAATTACCAACATTAAGCTGTAAGTTATGGAGACCAAATCCCAACGTTTGATAAACGTCTGAATTTTAACGTCAGTTCAACCTGCCATTCTAACATCAATAGATGTTGAGAATTTGTTGGTTTTAATTTGTGCTGATATGTAACCAAAATCCAACATCTTCCAAACGTCACATCCTGATATCAAATTGACATAAATTACCAACATTAAGCTGTAAGGTATGGTGACCAAATCCCAACGTCTGATAAACATCTGAATTTTAATGTCAGTTCAACCTGCTATTCTAACATCAATAGACATTGATAATTTGTTGGTTTTAATTTGTGCTGTTATGTAACCAAAATAAAACATCTTTCAAAGGTCACATCCTGATGTTAAATTGACGTAAATTACCAACATTAAGCTGTAAGGTATGGTGACCAAATCCCAACGACTGATAAATGTCTGAATTTTAACGTCAGTTCAACCTGCCATTCTAACATCAATAGACGTTGAAAACTTGTTGGTTTTAAGTTGTGATGTTATGTAACCAAAATCCAACATCTTCCAAACGTCACATACTGATGTCAAGTTGATATAAAAAAAATGCCAACCTTAAGTTATAATATAGGGTGACCAAAACCCAGTGCCTGGTAAACATTAGACTAACATCAATAGACGTTGATATTTTGTTGGTTTGAGGTCGTGGGGTTTAGTACTTCAAATTTAACGTCATCTCGATGTAAAATGCCTATATTTATTTGTTATGTATTGGTAATCAAAACCCAGTGTATGATAAACATCATAATCTAAATGTCAACTCAATGTGACATTCTAACAATATTGGATATACTTAGTTGGTTTAAGATGCAATATTCATTCATTCATTTATTAAATGTAACTGCTTATCCACTTTAGGGTTGCAGTGGGTCCGGAGCCTACCTGGAATCAGTGGGGTACTTGTCCTTCACAGTGCGACACACACTCATTCACACACTTATACCTATGGACAGTTTTGAGTAGCCAATTGAGCTACCAACATGTGTTTTTGGACCATGGGAGCAAATTGGAGCACCCGGAGAAAACCCACATGAACACAGGGAAAACACACCCAACTAATCACAGACAGTCATGCGGAGCAGGGTTCGAACCTACAGCTGCAGCACCCTAGATTTGTGTGACAGCGACACTACCTGTTGCAGTCCCAAGTTGAATTTTATAAAAACATCATTCTGATACTCTACCATACTGAAATTAATTAATTCATTGTCTGTAACCGCTAATCCAGTTCAGGGTCGCAGTGGGTCCTGAGCCTACTCGGAATCACTGGGAGCAAGGCAGGAACACACCATGGAGGGGTCGCCAGTCCTTCGCAGGGTGACACACACTCATACATTCACACCTATGGACACTTCTGAGTCGCCAATCTACCTAACAACATGTGTTTTTGGACCTTGGAAGGAAACCTGAACACCTGGAGGAAACCCCCGTGGACACAGGAAAAACACACCAAACTACTCACAGTCACCTGCGGCTCCAGGACCCAAGCGCTGTGTGACAGCGACAGTACCTGCAGCACCATCGTGCTGCCCCAAGCTGCAATGTTAAGAAACCAAAATGCAGTGTGTTCAAAACATTATTCTGATGCCATATTGACATAACATAACAGAATTCAGTTGTGAGATACCATGACCAAAATGTAAAATTATAGAATAAGAAATAATTAAAATCATTTAAAATTAATTTTAGGAGATCAAAAACTACTGAGATGTTCTTCAGTGGGCAATAATCTGAGCGGTCCAATGGTGGACCAGCAGTGGCCTACCATCAGTGTGTTACCAACATTTTCAAGCCATTTGACAGGTATATGCTTGCCGTCTTATGAATACAAAACACACTATAAATAAATGCTGTAGCGAGTTTGCTACTGTATTGTAATGTATTTTTGAATACAGTATTTTACTGTGTATTGTAATGTATCTTGGGTAACAGACTGGAAGCAGCAATGAAGCAACTAGCTTTACGGTATTTCACTGTATTGTGAGCTGGGGAGGCTGAGGACTGCAAATGGCATCTAAAGATAAGTAACTTATTTACACCATTATTTATCACTTACTTTATTTAAATAAGTATAATTTAAATATAGCTTAGTTCCAAAATTACATTCGTGTTTTTGCCCCCCCCCCCCCCCCGAAAAGTGAATACTTTTCGTCCAAATAAAAAAAAAGAAAGACTTGTGTTTTTTTATTTAGTTACACCGCGACCCTGAAATGGACAAGCTTAAAAGATGAAGATGATGATGATGATGATTTGTGTTAATATTGTTTTATTTTATTTAAATAATTTTGTTGAGGGTGGGGCGGTTAGCGAGAACGGGGCTAACGGTTCCCTGGGGGCGGGGTGACAAGAACAGAGACGGAGAGAAAGAGACAAAATGTATTCAGAGGCTGCAAGCGTCGTCGTACTTTAGGGATTTTGGAACAAAAGTAATGAGTAAATGTATGTTTTAATCATACAGCTCTAAACGTTTACAACCACATTGTCTTGGTACTGCTTTTTAGCAAGATAGATGGTGCTAGTTATGATAGCCGCGAACATTTAACCAGATAACTCCTGTGGAATTTGCACACTTGTTTGCTCCCAAAAAATGTTAATGTTTTATCGTCGCAGATATCGTCAACTGGCGCCCCCCCCCCCCCCCTCAAATTAGTCCGTTGGAGGGGATTGTAGCCGGAGACATCACCAGTTTTGTGACGGCTTACAAGCAGGAGGCTGAGGGAAAGGTAGGAGAGAAGAGGCGGGAAGAAAAGAAAGAGAGGGTTCTGCTCCATTGAAACAGGCTTCCGGTGAAAGTCAGTCGTAGCATTATTTATTTATATTTAGCGTAGTAGAGACCACCAGGTAGAGAACGATAATTTAACTGTACTAACAATTGTAAACTCAAAGTCCAGTTTGGGCTTCTTGCGGGTACTATTCAATATATATTAAATATAAACAGGAATTCTGGTCATTGATATTTGTCAGTTTGGTAAATTCTACAGAGCCCCTAAAGGGACTGGGGGAAAAAAAAAAAAAAAAAAGACTATTGATTTTGCGTTCCCTCGCAAACACAATTGTGTTCCATCGCAAATACATTGCGCTCCTTTGCAAATGTTTTATGATACACAATTGTCTTTGTGGCTCAGTCAACACATCAGGACACTGCAGTTTCCAGTAAAATCGAGCCACTTGAAACAGATATTATATATGTGTAGCGCCCCAACCAGGTACTGCGATAAGGTACGGCTATTTAATGAATTAAATATAGCTGGGGCCCTGGTTCTTCTATATTATATGGTTGGGTATAGGTTGTTAACAATAGATATTTTAAAAGTTATCTGAATGAATGGACCATTACCCTCAAACGAACTGCACAGCAAAACGACATACACAACCTAGACACCGAAAGAAATACACACAACACTAATATATATGTCAACGGTTTGGAATGTATTGACTTATCCAAAAATAATGAAAAATAAAAAACAGGGCCCACACTCACACTCTCAGACACCTATCTCCCTAAGAGCAGCAGTTAACTGTCTTACTCAACAGTTCTCTAACCCCCCTGTTGCAGGCCTGATACCGTTGCTCGAGTGCGTAGTGGCCGGGTAAAACACAAATTGGCCCCTTCACTCCGAAGAGCCAGAAATAAAAGAAAGTTACCTCTGCACTGTATGCCTTTACTTTGCTTTTCTCTCTCTCTCGGTCGTAGGGTTGAACCTTTTGTCATGCAGTCACATACACCGGGTCTTGGGCATCCGCCATCCAATACCGCCGGTAGAGATGAAACCCTGCAGGTCACTAACTAGAAAGTTCAATCAGCCAATGGAACTGGACGGCTACGTTCATGCATTCAGCAGAGAAATAAAGTCCGACTAAGCTAACCGGGCTTAAAGTCTCTGTTAGCAGTGTTCCCGCTAACGATAGCAGCCTGAACTAGCCTACTATAGAGCACATAAAATAGCAGCCTGAATTAGCCTACTATAGAGCACATAAAATAGCAGCCTGAATTAGCCTACTATAGATCTATCTGAGTGGAACACGAGGGGGAAAATTAGCAGCCCGAGCTAGTCTGCTAGCACTCGACTGGAACAATTGATTAACAGTGTGTTAACATCCTACACTGGTCCTCAGTCCGACAACCATACAGCGGAATGTACTCACGTACAGTCAGTCACATGCCCGCTTGAGAATAATAACATTACTGCGTGTTGTTCACTCATATTCGTCCAAATTCTCCGCCATTCCCTCGTGTTCTCTCTCCACTCCCTCGCTTTTCCTCTTCTTTCTTTTCACTCCCTTCTCTCTCCCGCCCCCCTCCAAGCTGATAGGCTCCTAGACCTCCGACCCTTGAATGTTATTGGCTCACCAAAGAGAAAGAGACTAAAACTAATAGAAAGGTATATAACCAGATAAACAAACACATTAAATTCACTGGAACATGTATCAGAACATATACACCTCTTTTAAATAAAATATATAAAGTATTAACTGTTAGTTTTTTTTTTAACCGGGCTACACCCTCCCCCCTTTAAATGGTCTGGGTGTCCCCATACAGACACTGAACATAAGGTAATCTATCCTACCAATGTTAAGGTTTTTATCAGAGCACTAGCCCAACCTTATCACTATGCCCCGATGTATAATAGTCATGGGCTGATCAGTGGACTTTCCTGGCTGTTCATAAGTGAGTCGAATTACAGGCTTCACTTTTCTTTTTCCTGGTGTTTTTTCACACTGGTCCCTACAATTTGAATGTGTCTTAATACTAGACCTTTGCTCCCCCCTTTCAACATCTGCTGGGGTTTCACACTCATGTTCTAGTTCTACAGGCTCCTCTTGGTCATATGGCATCTCACCATCAGTTTCATCATTCACAGAGCAATTCTCCTCTGGATCTCCATCGCTGGTCTCTTCACCAATAGGAACTTGAACAAAACTGGAGTCTTTCTCCACAGTCTCACCTACAGGAGAAGTTCTTTCACTTGTCCTCTTTCTCGACAGCTCATAATGAACGTCAACATCAGAATCTTCCGTTTGAGAACTTGTGCAGTACTGTCGCTCTTCCGCAGTGTTGTCCCTGGACAACCGCAGGACAGGTTTGGTTTTTTTACTGCGTGTAATGGGTCGAGAAGCGGAAGGCACTGTATCGGGGGAAGAATACATCCTTACCCACTGCCCAATCGCCAACAAGTGGTCTCTATGAAGAGTCCTTATACCACCCATTCCACTCTCTGGTTTCACTTTGTACACAGGGATGTCTGGAATTTTTTTCAGTACTACATAGGGCATTGGATTCCACTTACTTTGTAGCTTGTGCTTTCCCGGTAGACCCAGGTTTTTAACAAGCACCCGGTCTCCATCATTCAGGACTTGATGTCGGACAAGCTTGTCATATGCTACTTTGTTTCGCTGGTGTCTTTGATCAGCTGCCTGAGAGGCGAGCTTGAAAGCTTGGTGTAAATCCTGCCTCAGCCTGTTTACATATTGGGTGTGTGTCACTTCACTTCCACCATCTGGGGAAGTTCCAAAACACACGTCCACAGGCAAACGAGCCTCTCTTCCAAACATTAAAAAGTAGGGGCTGTAGCCAGTGACATCAATCTTAGTGCAATTATATGCATGCACTAACTGACTCACATATTGACTCCACTCTCGTTTCCTGGCTGGTGAAAGCGTTCCCAGCATAGATAACAAGGTCCGGTTAAAGCGTTCCGGCTGTGGATCGCCTTGCGGTCTGTATGGGCTGGTCCTAGATTTCCTTATGCCCATCATCAGCAGAAGTTCCTTTATGACTCGACTTTCAAAGTCGCGGCCCTGGTCAGAATGAAGGCGTGCAGGTAAGCCATAGTTGACAAAGAATTTTTCAACTAAAACTTTGGCAACTGTATGTGCCTTCTGATCTGTGGTTACATAAGCTTGGGCATATCTACTGAAATGGTCTGTGACCACTAAAATATTGGCTATCCCTTTGCTATCTGGCTCTAGGGACAGGAAATCTATACACACTAGCTCCATAGGGCCACTGCTGACTATCTGATGTAAAGGGGCAGCACGTGGGCTTGGACTTTTGCGAGCAACACATTCCCCACAGCTCTTAATGTAGTGTTCCATGTCATGAGCCATTTTTGGCCAATAGAACCGTTTCCTTAACAATTCTATAGCTCTATCTGTGCCTAGATGTCCTAAATCATCATGCAATGATTTCATCACGGTATGCCTGTACACTTCCGGTAAAACTAACTGAATAATGTCTGTCCCTGTACCTCTATCAGACATTCGATACAGCAGTCCATTCTTAACTATCAGTTTTCCGCTCTCACGCCTCATCAGTGACATAGCAGAATCTTTCTCATCCGCACCAACTGACCAGTGTCCTGTACTCAAAGAGCCTTTCACCTTGTGAATAAGTGGATCTTCATTTTGTGCTCTCTTTAGATCTTCCTTGGTGAGTTGTTCCATCTGACCTATTTCAAGGTGAGTAGGAAAAGCATATACATATGGAATTCCTTCTGGTCTAACTCCCAGCTGATCAGCCAATCGCGTAGGAGCTTGAGATGGGTTCCTCACACAGATACCCTGAGACAGAGCTCTCACCTCAGAACGAGGGATTACTTTCCATTCTTCGACTTTGGCCGTTTCCTGCCTCCGTGACAGTACATCTGCATCCACATTAGCCTTCCCTGGACGATACAGAACATCAAAATTGTATGACGCCAGGCTTGCTAGCCATCTGTGTCCCGTTGCATTTAGCTTGGCAGTTGTTAATACGTACGTTAGCGGGTTGTCTGTTCTCACTACAAATTTGGCTCCGTATAAGTAGTCGTGAAACTTATCGACCACTGCCCACTTCAGCGCTAAGAATTCCAACTGGTGTATATGATAGTTTCGTTCCGAGTTGCTCAGACCTCTGCTTGCAAACGCAACAGGTCTCATGCCTTCGGGATGCTCCTGGTAGAGTACAGCACCAAGACCACTCAGACTTGCATCCACGTGCAGTACATAAGGCTTTTGTGGGTTAGTGAAAGCCAGTAGTGGGGCATTTGTGAGGCAGTGTATAATCTGATGAAACGCATTTGCACACTCTTCACTCCACCTCTCTCCAAATGGATCAGATTCCTTGTAGTAAGACTGAGCTTTAGCAGGGGTGATTTTCTTTGTCGGTCTGCTTGGCGCGTAGCCCTTGGTAAGATCTGTCAGCGGCTTGACAATTGCTGCATAATTCGCTATGAAGCGGCGATAATAGCCACAGAAACCAAGAAAAGACCTTAGAGACTTCAAATTAGTAGGCTGTGGCCAGTTGGTGACTGCCTCCACCTTGGCCGGATCTGTAGAGATACCACTGGAAGACACAATGTGGCCAATGTACTTTACCTTGGACTGGCAAAACTGACACTTGTCAAGCGAAATCTTAAGCCCTGTCTCTTCCAAACGATCAAGAACTTTTAAGAGCCGTTCTTCATGCTCTTCTAGCGTTCTGCCAAAAACAATCAAGTCATCTAGGTACACTAATACCTGGAGCAGGTTCATGTCTCCCACAGCCTTTTCCATAAGTCTTTGAAAGGTAGATGGGGCCCCCATGATGCCTTGCGGCATTCGCTCAAACTGGTAGAAACCTAGTGGACATATAAATGCTGTTTTTTCTTTATCTTCCTCTGCCATGGCGATTTGGTAGTAACCGCTGCGAAGATCAAGAACAGTGAACCACCTACTTCCAGCTAGGCAGTCAAGCGCATCATCAATTCTCGGGGTAGTATACTGATCAGGTATGGTTCTGTTATTTAGAGTGCGATAATCAATACACATACGCACAGAGCCATTTTTCTTTCGAGCAATCACAATTGGCGATGCATACGGACTACGGGACTCCTTTACTATTCCAGCAGCTAACAGCTCCTGAACATGACGTCTCACATCCTCAAAGTCAGCTGGAGCTAACCGCCTAGACCTCTCACGAAATGGTCTCGAGTCCTTGAGCCTGATGTGATGCTTAACTCCTTGGGCTAGACCTACGTCCCACTCATGTAAGGAGAAAACTTGTGCTCTTTTGGACAACTTTTTTCTGAGTCTGTCTTTCCAATGCTCAGGTAGGGAGGAGTCTCCAAACTGAATGAGATCAGGGTCAATGTCCTTTGAGATATGCTGAGTGGGTGGAACCATAACTGAATCAGTAATATACAAGTGTCCCAACACTGTCCCTACCGGAATGTCCACTTCCTTCAAAGACTCATTCTGCATGAAAATGGAGAACTTAGATGTATCAATAGCAGAGGCTGGTATAACAACAGGCTGTGGCAGAACCCTACATGGTAGAGGTACAGCTGGTGGCTCCAGTACTAGTATATCTTTAGCTAATGACTGAAAGAAAGTCATTTGGCTGGGTACACAGCAACTGCCATTAGGAGGAATGACCAATGATCCAGGACCCATCCACTTCACGTGTCCCACTGGTTTCTCCATTGCGTTCACTCTCTTGCAGTTAGGCTGATCTCCCAACCTGCCTGAGATGTGGATCCCACACTTGTTTCTGAACAACTCTGCCAATCTCTTGAAAAAACTAGCATTTGTGCCAATTATAATGGGTGTTTGATCTGGACTTTTCGGACCTGGACAGACTAAGGCCAGCACTGTAATACTTTCTTGGATTCTCATCAGTTCTTTGGGGAACTGCATCTCTACAACTATATACCCAAGGTAAGGGTAATTGGATTCGCTGAGACCCCACACTGCTAAACCAGACACTGGCTGAATAGGCATGTCGGACAGATGCTCCTGATACCAATTCTCAAATATGATGGTCACTTGCGACCCACTATCCAATACAGCACTGCACAGCTTACCATTTACTGTCACCTTCACTACAGAAGTAGGTCCGATCAGACCTTTTGGAAATGTGTCCATCTGTATGACTGCCACTGAACTTTTCTTAACCGAACAGGAGTGGTCAGTAGAGTTGGAGTTTAAGTTTCTGGATCACTTTCTGAGTATTCTCAGGGGCATGACACTTGGTAGAAATGTGCCCATTCTCGCCACATCTGTAACAAAAGTAATCATCAGAATTCTTTACTACAGGCTTTCTAGTGTTAGGTGCAACATTTTCAGAGGTGGTCACTTTCAGTGAAGAAGCTGAGGTTTCAGTAGTCTTTACCCCCATCCCATCCACCTTGTTCTGTAATCTCTTGATTTGTTTTTTGAGTGCAGTGACATCTGGGGTAGACCTACAGTCTGGGGATACGCTTGGCATAGCTTGCCTTGGCTGCGTGTCTTCCTGTGGACAGGTGGTGTTTTGCTTTGCCATTTCAGCAATTTGGTACTTTAGTTCTTTCAGTTCAGCTCTCAGACTTTGCACTTCAGAATTTTGGGTATCATAATTACCAGCAGCTTGAAACTTGCGCACTGTGGCATTCACCTTCTGACGAGAAGCTTGGTACTCTTCCTCCATGCGTATCTCGCTGAGCAAATCTAAAAAACTAGGAGGATGATTTTTTCTCTCACGCAGTCTCAACTGCACTAACATGAGATCAGAAGTTACTGCTCCCCTCAAAAGCTGTTCAATACGTACCCTGTCTTTATCTGTGGCTGAGAGACCGCCCTTTTGTACTACTTTGGCTAGAGCTTGTTCCAATCTCCTTAGAAAGTCCGACAACTTCTCACCAGGATTTTGATGTAATAGCCGGAAAGCAAAATATATCTTCTCCAGACTCAGTAGTTCCAAATGCACTATTTATTGCATTAAGGTAAACTTCAGGGCTGGCATCAGGATCAGTGCACTTTACAGCCTTTACTATCTCAAGCGCAGGCCCCTTTAAACTCTCCACTATCCGCCGCCGCTTTTCTCTGTGGGAACATTCGCTTTCCTCTATCATCATATAGGCTTGCTCTAACCAAGGGTCTAGCATCTCCTCTCCCATAGGTGTGGGACAGACACCTGAAAATGTTCTAAGTCTGCGGTAGCTGTGTCCTTCAACCTGAACACTTCTCGTTTGATTCAGAAGTTCACTCACTGTACGAAGGAGAGGCTCAGAAGTGTTTTGTTGGGAGCTGACGGGTGTATACACACACTGGAGATCCTCCACCGTTCTACCTTCTGCCTGGAGCCAGTTCTTCACCTTTTGTGCAAAGTCATCAGGAGCTGCAGTAATTTCTTTGGCTATTACCACCGTCCAAGGCTCGGATTTATCTGTGGGCCTTAATTCTGGGGGTATCCTCTCCGGATCAATTTTTTCTCTGCATTCACACAGGA